>NW_018084916.1:0-21463 GCF_000003025.6 Sus scrofa
TAGGGGAGGGGGTGGGGATATTGTGGAGTGGGCGGTAGTCCTATGATTGTGGCCCAGCAGAAGGGCGGCGAGAAGTAAGGCCAGCAGAGATGAGTGCGGGGGCTCCGACGGGGGAGAGGGAGAAGCCAGCGAGGGAGAAGGCAGGCCGGCGGAGGCGCAGGGAGGGACGAGGGAGGGACAGGCCGCCCTGCGCGGCAGCCCACAGTGCGCCGACAAGCCCGAGCGACAGACAGCCGCAGTCCCAGCAGGGGGGCGGAGCCGGCGGGGCAGGAACGAAGTAGACGCGAAAGGAGACTCACCAGGACAGATCCAAAAGACGCGGGGAGCGCGTAGTAACGCAGCGGGAACGAAAGGTGCACGGGGAGGACGTACCCGGGCCCAAACTGCAAGAGGAAAAGCAAGCGGCAGCGGCAAAGAGGCCGGCACGAGCCGGGGAGGAAGGGGACCGGGGGAGGGGGAAAAAAAGGGGGAGGGGGGCGAAAGGGGATGGGGGCCGTGGCGGGGGCGGGGCAGAGGGGACGGGGGGGGCGGGCGAGGGATGGCAGAGGAAGAGGAGAGAAAGGGGGGAGGATCCGACGGCGCGCACGTGGGGCGCCAGGCGGTGAGGAAAGACGGCCTGCAAGGCAGAAGAAGAAAGCAGGGCACAAGGGAAGCGTGACAGGGAGCAGAGAAGCAAAAGGGGCGCGAGGAAGGAGGACTGCAGAAGAGCATGACGGGCAAGGCCGACGGGAAGAGCGGACAAAGAGGAGACAGCGGGGAAAGGGGAAGGTGAAGGAAGGGACAGGGGGACAGGCGGAGAGAGAACCATGCAGGGGAAGAGGAAGGCCGGGAGGACCGGATGCGATCAAAGGGGGACCGGAGGAGGAAAAGCCGCAGTAGGACACAAAGCGACAGGGGCAGGACGGGAGAAGGAGAAGCAGGGGGGAAGAGGGCGAGATAAAAGCGAGGCGGGCAAGGGCAGGCGGGGCGGAGCCGGAAAAGGCGGGCAGCATGCCAGGCGGAGGCGGGAGGGGAGGGAGGCCAAGAAGGGAAAGCAGTGGGTCAAGAGGACGAGAACAGACGAGGGAGAGGGAAGCCCGAGCGGACGGCGGGGGGAGACAGCGGGCATAGAGGCAAACGGGAAAGAGAAGAGGAGGCACAGGACACACAAGGGGCAAAGAGAGAAGCAAGGGAAGGAAGGGCGAAGCAGGAGCAGAAGCGAGGGACCGGGTGAAAGGGACCGCACCGCAAGGGGAGGAGAGGGCGCTCGGAGGGGACGGGAGAGGGCAGGGGGGCATAGAGAGAAGGAACTAGGGCACGGGGGCCCAGGGTGGTGGTGCCAGGGGAGCGGGAGGGGCGAAAAGAGGAAAGGGGGAAAATGGTGGCCGGAATAAGGGGCCCAGGAGGGCGCGGGGCGGAGGGGACGAAAAAGGGAAGAAGGGGCAAAGAGAGGGAGAGGAATGAAAGGTGCGAGGCTCCGGGGCAGAGGGGAAGAAAGAGAAGGAGAAACAGGGACCAAACATGGAGGAGCGCAACAAAAGGGGCGGAGGAGGGGGGAGTAGCCGGGGCGAACAGGAGAGGAGAAGGGGAGGGGGCGGGGAGGGAAAGGGGGACAATCAAAAAGGCCAGGAAGGAGAGCCGGACGGAACAATAGGCCCGAGGGGCCGGGGCAGACGGGACGACGCGGGAGGGGCCGGGGGGGAGGGGACAAAAGGGAAGGGGCAAGGGGGGCACCCCCGGACGGGGCCAGCAAGGGGGGGGAAAGGAAAGATGGCAGGCCGGGCATGGGAGGGAAAGAGGGCAGGACGGAGGGCCTGGGCGGTGCCCAGAGGATAACAGGGCAGGAGGAAGGCGGAGAAGAAGAACAGGGCGGGATGAGGCGGCCGGGAGGGGCGCAAGCCACGAATCGGCCCGCGGAAGGGAGGGAGCAGGTCGGCCGTGGCAGGGGGGGGACGGGAGGGAGACTAGGGGTGACAGGGGCGTGGGGAAGAGGCGCAGAGGGGGCCGGCGCCAGGAAGGGACGGACCGAGGCGGAGAGAGGAACAGGCAGGCGGGGCAAGGCGAGGACGGGAGGAGATGAGGGGGAGGGCAGGCGCGAGGGAAAGGGCGCAGGGGAGAAGAAGAAGGGGAGGCCAGGGGCACGGGGGAACGGGGGCAGGAGAAGCGAGAGGGGGCCGGCGGGCGACGGGGCGACAGTCGGGGGGAGAGGAGAATAGGAGGCGGAGATGAAAAACCGGAAGGAGGGGGGGGGGGGCGGCAGAGGCAACGCAAGGGGGAAAGTAGGAGTGAGGTGGGGAGCAGAAGCAAGGAACGAGGAGAGAAAAAAGGCGAGAGGAAAAAGAAACAAGGGGAAAAAGGGGGGGGCCGAACGGGGAAAAGGGCGGGGTCAGAGAAGGCACGAGAGAGGACAACAGTAGAGAACGGAGGGCAAGGGCAAGGAAAGAAAAACGGGGCCTGCGAAGAAAAGGAGGGGGGGACGGGGAGCCAGAAGAAAGCACCAAGGGGTGTGGCCCAGGGGGGGCAGGGAAGGATCGCAGCAGACAAGGAGGCAGAGGGGGGAAACGCCCGCGAAAGAACGGCAGGAGGAGGGGCGGCACGGAGCAAGAGGAAAAAGCGGGAGAGAAGGGTACGGCCCACGGAAACAAGTAGAAAAGGGCGGGAGGCCCACGGGGGGGGAGCAGAAACAAAGCGGACGAGGAAACCAGGAGGGGGCAGGGGGCAGCCCGGCCGGCGCAGGGGGGAAGGAGCGGGGGGGCCAGGAGGAACGGGTGAGGGCACAAGAGGGGGGGGAAGCGAGTGGCACGGGGGCGGGAAGAGGAGACCAGCAGCGGGGAAGTCGCGGAGGCACCCGTGGAAGCCGGGAACGCAGAGGCCACAGAGCACAGCCAGCCCAAAAAGAAAAACAAAAACAAAAAAAACAAAAAAAAAAAGAGAAGAAAGAAAAAGCGAAGGTCGGCAAAAGGAGAGCGTGGGAAAAGGGGGAGCTGAGAGCGCAAAGCAACGCCAGGAGACGAAAGGGCAAAAGAAGGCAGGCCCTGCGGAGGTGAGAGAGGGAACAAAGTGAGGGGTGGCAGCGGGGGGACCGAACAGGGGATGGAAAAAAGAGCGGGGAAAAAGCAGGGAAGATGAAAACAGGGAAAAGGGAAGACAGGAGGCAAGGGGGAGGGGCAAGCTAGGAAAGGGGATGAGCGGCGGGAAACGCCAGAGGAAGGGAGGAAGGGGACAGGCACGGGCGGGGGCGGGTGCAGGGGAAGCCAGGGGGAGGATGGGGGGGGGGGCCGACAAGAAGATGAGGCGGCAGTAGCAGGAAAGGCTCGCGCAGGGGCAGGGGTCAGGAAACAGGGGCGAAGCGTGGAAACGTGGGGCGGCCGAGGGGAAACAAAAAGACGCACCAAGAAACGGGGTCTACGGAACCCTAAGCAAAGACCCTAGGTGGGGGTGAGGAGGGGAAGCAGGAGAAACAAGGGGAGCGGTGGCTGTGAGGAGGAAGAGAAAAACAAACAACCAACCAAAAAGAAAAACGGGCCCGCGGGGAGGGAGTAAAAGGAAGCCCCGAGGGGTCAACGTCGAAGGCAAAGAGAGGAAAATAGAAACAGGAGGCGACGGCTGGGGGGAAGACACCAAGAAAGGCAGCCGAAGCTAGGGTGCGCAGGCAAAGTGGAGCAGGGCCCAAAAAGGAAGCAGCAAAAAGCCAGCGGGCCGCAGGAGCACGGGAGTGCGGGGCAACGCATCCAGCGCGCAAGCGGGAAGAAGCAACACGAACAGGGAGGGAAGTGGAGGGGTGGGGGGGAACTAAAGAAAAAGAAGGAAGGACACAGGTAGCGAGGGGGCGAGACGGACCTAGGACAAACGGGGGCCAGGAGAACGGAGAAGGTACAGGCGGGTGGCGCACGACGGGTGGAAAGGTGGGAAACCAGGGAAGAAGGGGACGAATGGGGAAAGAGCAAGAACGGGAAGAAAACCTCGGGGGGGCAAGGCAGGGAGGGGGGCGGAAAGCGGCAGGGGAGAGCAGGGGAAACCGAAGGGCGACACGAAATACAGAACAGACCAGCAGAGCCCAGAGCGGGGGAACGGGGAAGGGGGGGAGGGACGGAAGGGAGCCCCAGCAACAAGGAAGGCGGAAAACCAACAAGGGGGACGCAAACGCGGCCACGAAGGGCGTGACAAAGAAAGAGTAAGGACGCAAGAAGCCAAGGATAGAAACGCGTCAGGATAGACAAGGAAGAAGAACAGAAGAGACGCCGAGAGAGAGAGGAAATGGAAAAGAAGAAAACGACAATGGTAGAGGCGATAGAGAGATGAGTGGGGAAAAAGGTAAACAGACAAGGGGAAGGCAGGAAAATATGGAAAGAGGAGGAAAGAGGAAAGAGAGGAACGCGGAAGACAAAGGCAAACGAGAAGACGGACAAAGAAAAAGGAGGGGTGAGGGGGGAGGAGCAGAGGGCAAACGAAGATGGAGAGAAGAGGAGAAGGCATGAGAGCAGAGAGAGAGAAGAGGAAGGGAGAAACAACAAAGGCCGAGGGGAGAGGATTCAGTGGTAAGACGAGAGGTCAATAGCCGATGGACAGACCTAGAAGGGAAAAGAAGAGGAAAAAAAAAGAAGAGAGAGATAGGGAAACGGAAGGCACGGGAGAGCAGAAAGGAAACACGACAGGAGAAAGCAACGAGATCTGCAAGAAACGGGAAGAAAAAAGGGGAAAAGACAACAAAGGGGAAAAAGAGGAGGCAAGCGAGGAAGGTGCGGGGTAAGAGACGCAGAAAAGAAGAAAAAGTGAGGAAACGGAGAGACGGAGAGAAGGAAGGCAAACAAACCCAGCCTCAGAGGAAGAAAAAGGGGGGGAAATGAAAAAGAGAATGAGGCGAAGACAAGGGAAAACAGCAGAGGGCCCCGACAGAATAAGGGGAAATGGAGGGCGCAGACGAACAGAAGAAAGACGAGGAAAGAGAAAAAAAGCAAGTGGAAAAGATAAAAGGCAGGACAAAATGGAAGGGAAGAGCAAAAAACTGTCAGGTGGCAATGTAAGCTCAGAAACAAAAGCAAGGTTTGAGCAGGGCAAATGACAGACAGGCAGTCCGATAATATAACGGCGGTGTGTAAAAGCGGGGCGGAAATATAAAGAGAGTGTAATGAAACAAGTTGGGGATGGGAGAAACAAGAATATGGGTGATGCACAGAGAAAGATGAGGAAAACAACAGAGTGGCGGGGGCGAAGAACGAGCAAGAGAGAAGCAAGGGGACATCAAGCACATGGTTTAAAAGTCAAGAGGTGTGAAACATCGGTCAATGCAGAGACGGGAGGGTGAGGAAAATATGTCGGGCAAAAATGAAGCCAAAGCAGGAAGTCCAATACAAGGGTGAGGGAAGAGAATCCAACGTACGAAACCAAGGAGGGGTGGCCAGGGTGGTAGCCCGGCCCCGCTGGGCAGGGGGGTAAGGATCGGCAGGGCGGGGAGCTGGGGGGGGAGGTGCACAGGAACAGGTCAGAGCCGGGGTGTTTGGGTCGGTGGGGGACGGCGGCCAGCAGCGGGTTGAGCGCTGATGGGGGCCCCGAGCCGGGGAACCGCCAGAGGCCAGGGGGCGCCGAGAAAAGCAAAAAAAAAAAAAAAAAAAAAAAAAAAAAAAAAAAAAGGCGAAAAATAAGCCAAAGGAAAGATGTTGCAGGAAAAATAATAGCGTGAGGGACTTCTTCTTACGGGAAGACTTTAGATTTCAGAAAAACGTTTGTGAGATATTTCAGTTATACATGTGGGTGATTTTGATACATATAATACATTATGAAAGGATTAGTATATTGAATTAAGACAGGCATCACCTCACATATTTACTCCTTTTTTTTGGGGGGTGGGAGTGAAGAAATATTAAGGTCTACTTTCTTCAGAAATATTCAATTATATAGATGCAGTATTAATCAATTAATGGTCACCCCAGATGTCTCCACAATTAGATCCTTCAGGTCTTATTCATCTTCAAGCAACTGAAAGAGGTTTTGTACAATTTTACCAACTTCTCCCTATTTCCCCACACCCAGCCTCTGGCAACTATATTTTCTACCTCATTCAACTTTCTATGAATTTTGACTTATGTTTTTAGATTCCCACATATAAATGATCATTATGCAGTATTTATTCCTTATCTGCTCTAGCTTATTTCAGCTTAGGCATAAACATTCTCCAGTTTCATCAGCTTCCATCCATCGGTGGTCAACAAATGGCAGGGGCAGGGGGAAGGATTTCCTTTTTTTTTTTGTCTTTTTAGGCGCTGTCACCACAGCAAATGAAAGTTCCAAGGCTAGGGTCAAATCTGAGCTGCAAGATGCCAAGCCTACTAGCATAGCCACAGCAAGCAGCCAGATCCTTAACCCACTTTAGTGAGGCCAGGGGATTGAACCCTGTCTTCATGGATACTAGTTGGTATTTGTTACTGTTGAGTCATCAAAGGAACCCCGAGAATTTTCCTTAATATTTAAAGCTGATATACATATTCCTTGTGTGTTATATCCACATTTTCTTTTTTGATCCATTCATTGGTATGACCAGACACTGTAGGTTGTTCTAATTATGATAATGCCTGCAATGAAACTTGTTTTAAAACATGAGCATAGTTGTACAGATACTTTCTTTTAGATTGTGGTTTTGTTTTTTTTTTTTCCCTTTGAGTATTAACACTCAGTAGCTGAGTTGCTGGATTATGTGGTAGTTCTATTTTTAACTTCTTGAAAAGCCTGCATACTATTTTTCCAGGGGCTGTACCAGTTTCTATTCCCATCAACAGGGCACAAGGGTTCCCCTTTCTCTGCATCCTCACTGGTATTTGTTATCTCCTGTGTTTTTTATAATGTCCATCCTAACCTGTATGATGTGATACCTCACTGTGGTTTTGATTTGCCTTTCACTCATGATTAAGGTTGTCGAAGACATTTTCATGTACCTGTTGGCTATTTGTGTGTCTTCTTTGGAAAAATGTCTAATCAGGTAATTTGTCTATTTTTATTGGTTATTTGTTTTTTATTTTTTAATTATATGACTTCTTGTGTATTTTGCATATTAATCCCTTTTTGGATATGTGGTTTACAAATATCTTCTCTAGTTCCATATGTTGTCTTTTCATTATGTTGATGCATTTCTTTGTGGTGCAGAAGTTTTTTAGCTTTAGTATAGTCCAATAGGACTATAGTCCATTTGTTATATAATATTGTATCAAATTTATAAAAGAACATCCTTAAATTGATAATGGATATTTAAAAATGAAAAGAACTATAGCTGACATCAGGCCAATGGTGAAAATTCAGAATCAATTCTTGTAAGATCAGATAAAAAACAAGAAAGACTGGTCTCACTACTTTTATTTGAAATTGTATTGGAGAATTATAGAAAGTTCAATTAGGCTAGATAAGAAATGAAAAGCATGAAAATAGGAAGGGAAGAAATTAAACTGTCTATTCATGGAAGTCATAACTGTCCATGTAGAATATTTTGAAACATCAACAAAAATCTACTAGTAATAAATTTAGTGAGTTCATAATAGAAAGGTCTATATATAAATATCAATATTTTCTATAAGCTATCAATGATGAATAGAAGAATACTGAAATTTTAAAAATTCCATTTAAAAATAGCATTGAAACAAAAAAAAATCTTTAGGAATATATCTAAAAATGTGCATGCAAGATGTCCAAGCTAAAACTTACCAAAACATTATGAAAGAAACTAAAGAAGGAGTGAAGATGGTGGAAGAGTAAGAGGACACCCTCTCCCACAGACACATCAAAAAAACACCCTCTACATGTAAAATGACTCACACAGGACATCAACTGAATGCTGGCCAGAAGAACTTAAACCTCCAAAAAAGGCAATAAACTCTTGACATAACTGTGTAGAACAAAAGAAAAAAAGAGAGAGAGAAAATGAGTCAGGATAGGACAAGCAATTCCCAAGAGAGAGCTGTGAAGGAGAAAGGGAACCCACACCCTGGGAAGCCACCTAACTGATGGAAAGATCAGCCAAGTTGGAGGGATCTCCAAGACTCTGAGGAAAGCACAGCAGCAGATCTGAGATCTGAAAAGCAGAGTGAGAGAAGCACAGATCATCTAAACCACTGGCACAGACACCACAGACTGAAAGGCTCAAGTTGGGGCTGGGTGCTGAGATTTAGACTCTGGAGGTCATTCTGCAGGAGTGGGCTGGGGTTGGCGGTGTGGAGACAGCCTAAGGGAATAGGGAGCAGTGCACTGTGGGTACGAGGGCAGTAGCTAAGGGCTGGGGAGTGGAATGCCACAGCAGAGGAAACACAGAGGAAGGTCCAGACCCACAGGAGAGATAAGGTGTCATTGTTGAGGAGGGGAGAGGAGAAGGGGTGGGCCACAACCATAGAAAACTCCTTGCACCCCAGCGTTTGTGCTTGCCCACTGACTCATAGAGGGTGGAGTGTCCCCTGTGCAGAACCCCTCAGTGCAGGGCTAAAAGCTGTGCTCCAGGCACCCCCCCCCCCCCATGGAAGATCACATGTGGCCCTCCAGGCCACTCCCTGCCCCCACAGGAAGCCACATGCCACTTCATGGAGCTCCAAGCCCCACCCCCGCACGCCCCCATGGGAAGACTTGTACCACTCCATGGCACTCCAGGCTGCACCTGCCCTGGTGGGAAGCCACACACTACCCTACCCTAGACTGTGGATCTCAGGTGCAGTCCCTCACAACCAGAACTCACTTGCTAGCCCACTGTAGACCTGCTGTCCCCAGTAGTGGGAAGCCACTTGCTAGCCCAAGGTGGACCAGACCTGTAGGTGGGAACAA
Source organism: Sus scrofa (assembly GCF_000003025.6). Taxonomy (NCBI): domain Eukaryota; kingdom Metazoa; phylum Chordata; class Mammalia; order Artiodactyla; family Suidae; genus Sus; species Sus scrofa. Next base: position 8,773 of record NW_018084916.1, read on the forward strand.
ACCACTGCAATTATCCCTGACTCCAGAAGTGGGCATGGCCTACCACAACTGGGCATATCTGAACAAAAATCACTTGCAGCCCCAACCACTTCAGAGTACATCAGAGAGAAGGACACTACAACAGAACACCACTTGATGTTGCTCTCACTTCCCTGGGAGCACACCCACACTGAGCCTGCTACTGCCTAACATTCTGGGTGGGGCCAAGATGCTGGATCACTGTCCCTTCCTAGAAACCTAAAACTAAGAGCACCTTATTCAGCACATCCTGTCGGGCTAAGCATGACCAGGTGCTTCTTGAATGATTTACAGTGGCCGGGGCCAAACTGCTGAAGTTATCTCTGGCTCCAGAGGTAGCAGTGGCCCAACGCTGCTAGGGGTCAATGAACAGACATCACTTACAGCCCCATTTACCTCAAAGACATCACAGAGGAAGGCATCATGGCTGAATCAACTATTAGTGCACATGCACCCTGGGGAACACACTGGCCCTCCTGCTGCCACTGCTGAATGTTCAGGGCAGTACAAATAGGCCAGATCTCTGTCACTTCCCAGGATCCTGCAACTAGGAACAGCCTGCACAGTACCTCCTCTATGGAATAAGTAAGACAGATCACCTTATGCAGGGTCTACAGGTGGTGGGAGCAAACCACCGCAGTTATCACTGAATCCAGAGATGGACATGGCCCACTCCCACTAGGTGTCCTGGAACAGGCACCACCTGTTGTTCCATTCACCTCAGAGGATGGCATTGGAATCAAACAAAAAGCTGTTGTTGCTTTCAACCTTCTGGGAACTCACACACCCTGCTGAAGCTACAGCCAAATTCTCTGGTCAACTTGAAGATACTTCCAGAGCATAATATCACTTTCCAGGGCCCTGTAAATAAGAGTAAGCTGTGCCACATTCCAGCAGGTCTTTTCTTCTGTTGAGAGCCTAATGTCCAGGCACTAAATGCTGGCCCTACCCATTAGGCCCTTCTTCCTGAAAACATACTGAGCATCCTGGGGATAACAGACTGCTCACACCAAAGAAAGAGACAGCAAATATTCAAACTCCCACACCAAAAACAAATATTAAACCCTGCCAAAAAATACAAAGGGGTATTCTTCCATAGAAAGAGACTTACAAGACTAGAGTTTGGCTTCTTCATTTTCACAGAAAAAGAAAAACATAAGCAAGATGAAAAAGCTCAGAAACAATTCCCAGTTAAAGCAACAGGAGAATTCACCTAAAGCAGTTAACAAAAAATAGACCTCTGTAGTCTGACAGACTTTGAGTGCAAAAGAGAGATAGTGAAAATACTGAAGGAATTAAGAAAGGATATAAACAGTAATGCAGAGTTCTTCAGAAAGGAACTAGAAAATAAAAGAAGGAGCCAAGAAAAAGTAGAAAATTCACTTGCAGAGACACAAACTGAGCTAAAGGCAATAAAGACCAGAATGATTAATGCAGAGGAACGAATGAGTGATGTGGAAGATAGAATAATGGAAATCACCCAAACAGGCAGCAGACAGAAACCAAATGAAAAAACATGAAAGCAATATAAGAGACCTATGGATTAATATAAAGCAGGGCAATCTACACATAATAGGAATTCCAGGAGGAGAAGAAAAAGAAAAGGGGATTGAAAATATATTTGAAGAAATTATGGCTGAAAACTTCCCAAATCTAAAGGATACTGATTTCAAGACACAGGAAGCACAGAGCGTCCCAAACAAGTTGAACCCAAACAAGCCCACGCGCCAAGACACATTATAATAAAAATGGCAAAAGCTAAAGATAAAGAGAGGATTCGAAAGGCAGCAAGAGAAAAGCAAAGGGTTAATTATAAGGGACCCCCCATAAGGCTATCAGCTGGTTTCTCTGCAGAAACACTACAGGCCAGAAGAGAGTGGCAAGATATATTTAAAGTGCTAAAAGGAAAAAATCTGCAGGCTGGAATACTCTACCCAGCAAGAATATCTTTTAAAAGAGAAGGAGAAATAAAGAATTTCCCCAATGAACAAAAGCTAAATGAGTACAACAGTAAGAAACCCATCCAAAAAGAAATACTGAAAGGGCTTCTCTAAATTAAAAAAAAAAAAACATATATATATATATATATAAAAATCATGTACTGTGGGCAAGGAAAGCAAGAAAAATTGGATTCTTTTTTATTTTTTTTTAAGAATGTGCTTGAGCCTATATGAATATCGAGCTAAAGCAAGCAGATATAGGAAGGGGTTAACATACTTAAAAAACAGGGCAGGCACAAATCAAAACCGAACATTACATTCACAAAAACTGAAAAGTACTCAAACAGAAAATAATTGGAGACCGTCCAACCAAAAAAAGAAAGGAAGAATGGAGAATCATAGAATCAACTGGAAAATGAGGTTTAAAAATGGCAATAAATAAGAATCTATCAATTATCACCTTAAATGTCAATGGACTGAATGCTCCAGTCAAAAGACACAGAGTGGCTGAGTGGATAAAAAAGCAAAAAACCTTCGATCTGCTGCCTACAAGAGATGCACCTTAGGGCAAAGGACACTTATAGATTGAAAGTGAGAGTTTGGGAAAAGATACTTCATGCCAATGGACAAGACGGGAAAGCAGGCGTTGCAATACTCATATCAGACAAAATAGACTTTAAAACGAAGGCCATAAAGAAAGGCAAAGAAGGAAACTATTTAATGATTAAGGTCCATTCAAGAAGAGTATATTATGATCATCAATATATATGCCACTAATATAGGAGCACCCAGATACCTACAACAAATACTAACAGACATAAAAGGAGAAATTGAAGGGAGCACAACCGTACTAGGAGATTTTAACACCCCACTCACATCAATGGAAAGATCCTCTGGACAGAAAATCAATAAAGCAAACAGAGATCCTAAAGGACACAGTAGAAAAGTTAGACTTAATTGACATTTTCAGGACATTACATCCAAAAAAATCAGAATACACATTCTTTTCAAATGCACATGGGACATTCTCAAGAACGGATCACATATTGGGGCACAAAGCTAACCTCGACAAATTTAAGAGTATAGAAATTATTGCAGGTATCTTCTCTGACCACAATGGCATGAAACTAGAAATCAACCACAGGAAAGAAATGAGAAAACACCTATTACATGGAGACTAAACAACATGCTACTAAAAAACCAATGGATCAGTGAGGAAATCAAGAAGGAAATTAATACATACCTCGAGACAAATGATAATGAAGGCACAACCACTCAAAATCCATGGGATGCCACAAAAGCAGGGCTCAGAGGGAAGTTCATAGCAATACAGGCCTGCCTCAAAAAAGAAGAAAAATCTCAAGTGGACAACTTAACCCGCCACCTAAATGAATTAGGAAAAGAACAAGCCAAAACCTAAAGTCAGCAGAAGGAGGGAAATCATAAAAATCAAAGAGGAAATCAATAACACAGAGATTCAAAAAACAATAGACAAAATCAATCAAACCAAGAACTGGTTCTTTGAAAAGGTAAACAAAAGTGACAAACCTCTGGCTAGAGTCACTAAGAAGAGGAGAGAAAGAACCCAAATAACCAAAATTATAAATGAAAAAGGAGAAATCACAACAGATACTGCAGAAATACAAAAAAAAAAAACCATGCGAGAATACTATGAACAACTCTATGGCAACATGTTTGACAATCTGGAGGAAATGGACAACTTTCTAGAATCTTACAGCCTGCCAAAACTGAATCAAGAAGACATAGACCAACTGAACAGACCTATCACTAGAAATGAAATTGCATATGCCATAAAAACACTCCCTACAAATAAAAGTCCAGGACCAGAAGGCTTCACAGGCAAATTCTACCAAACATACGAAGAGGAACTTATATACTCATCCTCCTTAAACTTTTTCAAATGGTTGAAGAAGAAGGAACACTCCCAAACACATTCTATGACACCACCATCACCCTAATTCCAAAACCAGACAAAGATACCACCAGAAAAGAAAACTATCAGCCAATATCTTTGATGAATATGGATGCAAAAATTCTCCAAAAAATTTTAGCCAACTGAATCCAACAACACATCAAAAAGATCCTACACCACAACCAGATGGGATTCATCCCAGGTGCACAAGGATGGTTCGACATACGCAAATCAATCGACGTCAGTCGCCACATTAACAAAAGAAAAGTCAAAAACCACATGATCATCTCCATAGATGCAGAGAAAGCATTGACAAAGTCCAACATCCATTCATGATCAAAACTCTCACCAAAGTGGGTATAGAGGGAACACTCCTGAACATAATCAAAGCCATTTATGACAAAACCCATAGCAAATATAATACTCAATGGAGAAACGCTGAAAGCCTTCCCACTCAAATCTGGAACAAGACAAGGATGCCCACTCTCACCACTGTTATTCAACATAGTACTGGAAGTTCAAGCCCCAGCAATTAGACAAACAAAAGAAATAAAGGCATCCAAATAGGAAGAGAAGAGATAAAACTGTCACTGTATGCAGATGACAGGATAGTATATATAGACAACACTAAGAACTCAACCCCAAAACTGCTTGAACTGATCAACAAATTCAGCGAAGTAAGGGGATGTAAGATTAATATGCCAAAATCAGTTGCACTTCTCTATACTAACAATGAATATTAGAAAAGGAATACAAAAATACAATACCTTTTAAAATTGCACCCCAAAAATCAAAAACCTGGGAAAACACCTGACCAAGGAGGCAAAAGACTTATATGCTGAGAACTATAAAACATTCTCAAGGAAATTAAAGAAGATGTAAAGAAATGGAAAGACAGTCCATGCTCCTGGATCGGAAAAATCAATATTGTAAAAATGGCCTTACTACCCAAAGCGATCTACAGACTCAATGCAATCCCTATCAAAGTACCCATGATGTTTTTCACAGAACTGGAACAAACAATCCAAACATTTATATGGAACCACAAAAGACCCAGAATTGCCAAAACAATCCTGAGAAACAAAAACCAAGCAGGAGGCATAACTCTTCCAGACTTCAAGCAATATTACTAAGCCAGAGTCATCAAGACAGTGTGGTACTGGTACCAAAACAGACAGGCAGACCAATGGAACAGAAGAGAGAACCCGGAAATAAGCCCTGACACCTATGGTCAATTAATCTTCGACAAGGGAGGCAAGAACATCAAATGGGAAAAAGACAGTCTTTTCAGCAAGCATTGCTGGGAAACCTGGACAGCTGCATGTAAATCAACGGAACTAGAACCCACCCTCATACCGTGCACAAAAATAAACTCAAAATGGCTGAAAGACCTAAATATAAGACAAGACACCATCAAACTCCTGGAAGAGAACATAGGCAAAACATTCTCTTTCATTAACCTTACAAATGTTTTCTCAAGTCTGTCTCCCAAAGCAAAGAAATAAAAGCAAAAATGAACCAATGGAACCTAATCAAACCGACAAGCTTTTGCACAGCAAAGGAAACCAAAAAGAAACCAAAAAGACAACTTACAGAATGGGAGAAAATCGTTTCAAATGATGCAACTGACAGGAGCTTCATCTCTAGAATGTACAAGCAACTTACATAACTCAACAGCAAAAAAGGCAACAACCCAATGGAAAAATGGGCAAAAGACATAAAATCATGGACTTGGAGAAGAGACAGTTCTCCGAGGAAGACGTACAGGTGGCCAACAAGCACGTGAAAAAATGCTCCACATCCCTGATTATTAGAGAAAAGCAAATCAAAACAACCATGAGATCCCACCTCACACCAGTCAGAACGGCCAGCATTAAGAAGTCCACAAATAGCAAATGCTGGAGGGGATGTGGAGAAAAGGGAACCCTCCTGCACTGTTGGTGGGAATGTAAGCTGGTACAACCACTATGGAGAACAGTATGGAGGTACCTTAGAAATCTATACATAGAACTACCATATAATCCAGCAATCCCACTCTTGGGCATATATACGGACAAAACTTTCCTTAAAAAGGACACATGCACCCGCATATTCACTGCAGTTCTATTCACAATAGCCAAGAGCTGGAAACAACCCAAGTGTCTACTGACAGGTGATTGGATTAGGAAGATGTGTTTTATATACACACAATGGATTACTACTCCGCCACAAAAAAAAGAACAAAATAATGCCATTTGCAGCAACATGGATGGCACTAGAGACTCTCATCTTGAGTGAAGTAAGTCAGAAGGAGAAAGACAAATACCGTGTACTATCACTTATATCTGGAATCTAACATATGGCACAAAGGGATCTTTCCACAGAAAAGAAAATCATGCACTTGGAGAAGAGACTTGTGTTTGCCTGTGTGAAGTGGGGTAGAGTGTGAGGGTCTGGGAGCTGTTTAGCACTGGGAACTCTTCTCATCACTTATGATGGAGCAAATAATGTCGGAAAAAGAATGTATACATATAAGTGTAACTGGGTCACCATGGTGTACAGTAGAAAAAAATACACACACATAAGTAAAAGATAAAAAAAAATTGTGTGAAAAGAGCTGTCACATCAATTTCCAATACCTCCTTCACTTATCATTTACTATGTCCCTCCCCTCCTTCAAGTCTTTATTCAAGTGCCACCTTCTCTCGGGGGGGGCGGTCCACCCTGACTACCTATTTAAAACCACGCCCACCTGTCACCCCCACACCCCTAACCCAGCTCACCTTTCTTCCTGGACCACATATGTGCTTTTTCATCGTTGCTCTTTTTGTGTCTCCTCTGGTTAGAACCAAAACCAAGTGAGCAGAAGGAAGGAACTAATGAAACTGAGGGTGAAAATTCATTAAATAGAACATAGAACAATATGGAAAAATCAATGAAACCCAAAGATGGTTCTTTGAAGGTCAATAAAATTGACAAACTTTTAACTAGGAGGATTGGGGGGAATAGGGGGCAAATACTCAAATCATCCATCAAACTTGGAAATGCAGAGAGGGTACCTCCAAAATCATCAAACTCGGAAATGCACAGGAATACAAAGAAATGTTACGAACAACTGTATGACAATTAATTAGAAGGTTTAGGAAAATGGACAGATTTCATTGTGATGCAAACCAACCACTGCGACTCAAGAAGAAACAGAAGATGTGACACGTTCATAGCAAGGAGATATGGGTTAAAAAATTCAAAACTTCACACATAAAAAAACTCAGGCCCAGATGGCCTCACTGGTAAAGTCTACCAATCACTGAAAGAAGAATTAATGTCTCAAAAAATACATGCACCCCAATATTCATAGCAACACTATTCACAATAGCCAAGACATGGAAACAACATAAACGGCCATCAGTAGATGAATGCATAAAGATGTGGATGGAATATTACTCAGCCATGAAAAGAATGAAATACTGCCATTTGAAGCCACATGGGTGGACCAGAGAGATGATCACACTAAATGATGTCAGAATGAGAATGACAAATACTATATAATATCAATTATATCCTACTGGAATCTAAAATATGACACCAATGAACTTCTCTGAAACTGAAGTGGAGTCAGACATAGAGAACAGACTTGTGGTAGCCAAGGGGGAAGGAAGAGGGCTTGTGTTAAGTGGTATTTTGGTGTTAGGAGATGCAAACTATTGCATACAGGATGGATAAACAACAAATTCCTACTGTATATTACAGGAACTATCAATATCCTATGATAAACCATAACATAAAATAAGCAAACAACAAAAAAAGAAAGAAATTAAAGAAGATCTAAGTAAATTGGGATATATACTGTTGACATGCATTAAAACATTTTTTTTTTCTTTTTAGGGCCGCACCTGTGGCATATGGAAGTTCCCAGGCTAGGGGTCTAATTAGAGTACAGCTGCTGGCTTATGCCACAGCAACAGCAATGCTGGATCTGAGCCACATCTGTGACCTACACCACAGTTCATGGCAGCTCTGGATACTTAACCCACCGAGTGAGGCCAGGAATTGAACCTGCATCCCCGTGGTACAAGTCGGGTTAGTTAACCACTGAGCCATGAAGGGAACTCCCATTAAAACATCTTAAATTCATCAAAACACATTTGGTTAACTCAGATCACTGGATTTCAGGACTTACTAGAAAGCTGCAGTAATCAGGACAGTGTGGTTTTGGAGTTAGGTTGAAAATATAGTAGAGCAATTGAACAGAATGGAGAGTATAGAACTATATGTGTATATTATGTGTGTGTATATGTGTGTGTGTATCAACCATTTTCCAACAAAGAGTCCAAAGTAATTCAACCAGAAAGAGTTGTTTTTAAATAAATGGTGTTGGAATAATTGAACAGCCATATGCAAAAGAAGGAACTTAATCTCATATTATATGAAAAATTAACTTGAAATGGACCATAAAACTAAATACTAGCTATAAAATTCTTAGAAAAATATATGAAAAATTTTTACCTTTAGTCAGTATTAGAAAGGACACCATGGTCACTGACCATAAAGAAAACATAGCAAATTGGATATTATAAAAATTAAAAGTTTTTATGCTTTGGATAACAATGTTAGGACTATGTAGAGAAGGATGCATTCATGATAAAGAATATGAACTCACTATATATAAGAATTCTTAGAACTCAAAAAGAAAATAAAACCAATTAAAATATATGATTGATATGAATGAACACTTCTTTAAGATATAACCAGGAACAATCAATAAGGGCACGAAAAGATGCCATTGTTGGAATGCAAGTTCAGAAGAATGCACAGTAAATCAAATATGATAATATTTAAATATTTTATAATGATCAAAGTTAAAAAAAACTGACAGTATCGGGTTTGGCAAAATATGCAGTAAGTGGTACTGTTCTAAGTTGGTAAGCTATTCATAAAATAATTGCTGGTTGGAATATAAAATGGTATCACCCTTTGGAAAATTCTGATAGGCTAACCATACACTTATCATATGGCTCAGAAATTCTACTCCTAAGTATCCACCCAAGAATAACAACACATGCCCCACACCATGACCTGTTCACGATTGTTTATAGCAGTATCACACAAAATTGTCAAATTCTGGAAACAACTCAAAGACCATCAACTAATGAATGGATAAACAATTTGTGGTATATCTATATACAGAACACTGTTTAGCAATAAAAAGGAACAGACCTCATACCCACAGTCAGATGAATGATTCTCAGTAACAGTATGTTAAGTCAAAGAAATCTGGTCCAACTGACTATTTACTGTATGACTCCTTGCACGTAGGATTCTGGAAGAGGCAATGCTGGAGGAAATTAAACCAGAAGTAGAAATTAAATCCATGGCTTCCAGGAGCTGCAAGGAGGGAGGGTTTGAATCAACAGAAACTCAAGGGAAGTTTCGAGGATGATGGAAATTTCTCTATTTAGATCATGCTGGTGGTTAATTGGCTGTCTATGTTTATCAAAACTTATTGACTATCATTTCAAAAGGGAGAATTTTGCTGTCTTAAATTTTCCCTCAATAAGCCTGCCTTCAAGTAATTTTCAAATTAGAGTTACACTGGAAGAACAGAAATTTGTAATCAATTAGGGTTTATTCTCTATTTGATTCCTATGCCAGGTTCTATAATCAAAAAAAATATTGTTGGAGTTCCTGTTGTGGTAACAAACCCAACTAGTATCCATGAAGATGTGAGTTCAATCCCTGACATTGCTCAGTGGGTTAAGAATACAGCGCTGCCCTGAACTGTGGTATAGGTCACAGATACATCTCAGATCTGGTGTTGCTTTGGCTGTGGCATACTCCGGTGGCTACAGCTCCAATTCAGTTCCTAGCCTGGGAACTTCCATATGCCGCATATGCGGCCCTAAAAAAAAAGCCCAAAAAAAAAAAAAAAAGTATTGCTGCCCTGGAGAAACTGGCAGTCTAGTAAGGAAGAAAAATTAATTTATTTGAAGCAATTAATAAATCCCATTAATAACTCTTGAGCATCTTCTTTGTCCTAGCACTTTTTCTGGGTGTAGGTGATAAAAATCAGTTCATTGATCACTAGCTGTTTTTTTCTAGGCATACACACATATGGACATAAATGTATGTGCATATATGTATTCGTGTGCTAGTTTTGCCACATAAAATGTCATAGACCGGGTGGCTTAAACACCTGAAATTTATTCTCTTCAAGTTCTGGAGTCTAAAAGTCCAAGATCAAGGTACCCGCAGGGCTCTAACAGAAAGATTTGTTATTGGTCTCTCTGCAAACCTCGTGCTGCCTCTTCACATGGCACAAATGCCCCTAGGTATCTCTCTTCATATTTCCTCTTCTTATTGGGGACACTGGTTAGATTGGATTAGGGTGATACTAACAGACTGATTTAAGTTTATCTCTGTAAAGTCTGTGTCTGCAAATACCAGTCACATTCAGAGTTGGGGGTTAGGCTTGAACATATGAACTTGGAAGGAAGACAGACAGTTCAGCCCATAGCAGCAATTATAACATTTTTTTCTCATCACTATTAAATGAGGTAGATATTATTATGACCATTTCACAGATGAACTGAGGCTTTGAAGGATTAAGAAACACTGATCAGTAACTCTTACAGATTTTTGAAAAAATATATTTTGTGTTGATGCCTATTTGAATCCTCCTTCATCACTATTAGCTCTAAGCATAATAGCCAGTCTGAAAGACTATTTTTTTTTTGGTCTTTTTTTAGGCTGCACCCAGAGCATGTGGAAGTTCCTAGACTAGGGGTCAAATCAGAGCTACAGCTGCTAGTCTACACCACAACCATGGCAACACCAGATCTGAGCCACATCTGTGACCTACACCACAGCTTGTGGCAATGTCATATCTTTAACCAACTGAGTGAGGTCAGGGATCAAACCTGCATCCTCATAGACACTATTATTTTACTTGTTCTAAGAACAGTTCTTTAAACAGAAAATATTTCACATGAGATATACCTTAATGTTATCATGAGTGATTTTTACCCATTTTCCAAATAATAGCCTGAGCCTACAAGTTGACATGGCAGAATTTCACTGGTAATTCTGTTTTATGAATTCAAATTAATTAAACACATATCTTGACATTTTAGGAAAATTAAAAAACTAAGCTCAAATATGCTGTCATTAGTCTACTTGGCTCTGGAGTGAGACAATATCAATTAGAATTAAAGCTCTGTCTGTTACAAGCTATTTTGAGCAAATCTATTAACATCTCTAAAAGTTAGTTTCTGAATTTTAGAATATGGGATAATTTAAATTGCTGAATAGAAGGGCTGAGAAGATTAACTGAGCTAATTGATGAAATCACTTAATTCATTTTTTGTGTGGCACTTGATGTGTGAGAATTTAATACAAGCTGGCATTATCATTGCCATCACCCTTGATGCTGTCATCATCATCACCACTATATCATCATCATTACCATCCACATCACCATCATCACTATTTATGATATAAATATTTTGTGTACCGTCCACATTCAAATTTGTTTGAGTATTATATAAGATACAATGGATTTTTTTTTTTTGGTCTTTTTAAGGACACACATGTGTCATATGGAATTTCCCTGACTGGGGTCCAATCAGAGCTGCAGCTTCCAGTCTATGCCACAGCCACAGCAATGAGGGATCTGAGGTGTGTCTGCAACCTACACCACTGCTCATGCCAACACCAGATCCTTAACCTACTAAGTAAATCCAGTCCATACCTCATGGATATAGTGTTTGTTAACACTGAGCCATGATGGGAACTCCACAATAACATTTATTTAAAAATTATACAGGGGGAGGAGGCAAGATGGCAGAAGAGTAGAGGGACATGCTCGCCCTCTCCCACAAACACACACACAAAAAAACATTTACAGCATAAATGACTGGCACAGAACAGCAATCAATCGCTGGCAGAAGAACCTAAACTCCAATAACAGCAAGAATCTCATGACATTGCTAGGTAAAACAAGAGAAAAGAGGAGAGTGAGAGAAGGTGAATCTGAGCTGGACAGGTGCTCCTAAAAGGGAACTGCGGAGGAGAAAGGGATCCCACACCCTGGAAAGTCACCTACTTGACGGAAAGATAACTGAACTGGAGAAATCTCCAGATGCAGAAAAGAGTGTAGCAGTAAGTCAGAGTTCTGAAAAGCAGAGCGAGAACCGAACAGATCATCTGAACTACTGGCACAGTCACAAAAAATTGAGATGCTTGCGTGGGGGCTGGGCACCAAGACCTCGGCTCCAGAGGTTAGTCCCTGGGAAAGGGCTGTGGGGTGGGTGGAGTGGAGACTGCTTGGGAGGTCTAGGAACCGGTCTGTCAGGTTTGACAGGGCAGAGACTGCCTGGGAAACTAGAAAGCAGATCGTTGTGGGGGGAGGGAGCAATACACTAAGGATGGGGAAGTGGAAAGCCACATCTGCGGGAACCTAGGAGAAGAGCTGGGTCTGCGCCATTGTTGGGGAGGGGAGGGAAGGGTGGGCCCCCATAGAATACTCCCCATGCCACAGCCAGCTTACTGGCCTGCCAGCTATCAGAAAGATGTGCTTTCCAGTGCATACCCCCCCCCCGCCACCCCTAACATACGTGCTGGTCTTGGGGCTGCCTGCCATCCAGGAGGGCTGGCCTCAACAATTGCCAGAAGCCTACCACCACAGGGGCTGTCCGTGCCCTGGCCTGCTTGCCCTTTGGAGGGGCTACACCCCTGCGGAGCAGCACCAAACACCTCCAGCCCCCAGGAAAAGGCCTGCAGCCCAGAAAAGCTAGAACAAGCTTGGCTGGGCCATGAAAAGATC
>NW_018084917.1:0-21409 GCF_000003025.6 Sus scrofa
TTGACTAGCTGTACCGGATAACTCGCGCCTTGGTCTGAGGGCCCGCATTGTCAACCAGTTGTCCTGGGCGAATCAGGCTCGGGCGATGGCCCGCGGGTCACCAACTGTCCCGGCGACTCAGGCCATGTCCGGGCCCGCTGGTCGACCAGCTTCCCGGGCACTCGGGCCTGTGTCTGAGGCCGCAGTGTCGACCAGCTACCCCGGTGACTCCGGCCTGTCCAAAGTCCACCTGGGATGACCAGCATCCTGGTCGACTCGCGCTCTGGTCGAGCCTGCGGGCGACCAGCTGTCCTGGAGGACTCGCGCTCGTGTCTGAGTTCCCGCAGGGTCGACTAATTGTCCCGGTGGTCTCGCGCCCACCCCATCAGCCCGCAGTTCCACCAGCTGTCCCGGAGACTCAGGCCAGTGTCCGAGGGCCCGGTGTCGACCAGCTGTCCCGGAGGACTCGCGCCCGGCTCCGAGAGCCCGCGGTGTCGACCATCTATCCCGGTCGACTCGGGCCCATGTCCGAGGGACTGCAATGTGACCAGCTCTCCTGGGCAACTCGCACTGGAGTCCGAGGTCCTGTGTGGTCCACCAGATGTCCGGGATACTCGGGCTAGTGTCCGAGTTCCGCGTGGTACACCAGCTCTCCCGGGGACTCTCGCTCAAGCCCGAGGGCCAGCGGTGTCGAACAGAACTCCCGGGGGACTCGCACTCGGTTCCGAGGGCCCACGGGGTCGACCAGCACTCCCAGGCGAATCGGGCCCTTGTCCCAGGTTCTGTGGAGTCTACCAGCTGTCCCGGGTGAATCGGGCTCATTTCCCAGGGCCCGCGGGGTCGAGAAGCTGTCCCGGGCGCCTCGCGCCCGTGTCTGAGGGCCTGCGGGGTCGACCAGATCTCCCTGGAGACTCTTGCCCAGGTCCAATGGCACGAGTGGTCAAACAGATGCCCTGGGCAACTCAGGCCCGGGTCCTACGTCCTGCGGGGTCGACCAGCTAAACCGAAGGCCTGGCCAGGATTCAAAATTCTGCAGGGACTATTAGCACTCCTGGGCGGCTTGCGCTGGTGTCCGATGGCCCACAGGATCGACCAGCTGTCCCTGAGGACTCGTGCCCGGTTCCAATGTCCTCCAGGGATGACCAGCACTCCTGGGCGACTCGCGCTCTGGTCGTTGGCCTGGGGGTTCGACCAGATGTCCAACTGCACTCCCGTGCTACTCGCGCTCGGGTCCGAGGGCCCGCGGTGTCGACCAGCTGACCCGGAGGACTAGAGCCCGGCTCAGAATGCCCCTGGTTCGACAAGCTCTACCGGGCGACTCGGGCCTGGGTCCGAGGGCCCGCGGGTCAACCAGCTGTCCCGAGCGACTCGGGACCATGTCCCAGGGCCCGCAGTGTCGACCAGCATTCCCGGGCCACTCGGGCCCGTGTCCCTGAGTCCACGGTTTCGACCAGCTACCCCAGGCGACTCGTGCCCGGTTCCAAGGTCCTCCAGGGCTGACCAGCACTCCTGGGCGACTCGCGCTCTGGTCGTGGGCCTGTGGGTTCGACCAGCTGTCCTGGAGGACTCGCGCTCCTGTCTGAGGACCCGCGGGGTCGACCATCTCTCCCGAGCGACTCCCGCCCGGCTCCAATAGCCCGCCAGGTCGACCAGCCCTCCCGGAGGACTCACGGCCGGCTCCGATATCCCGCGGTGTCGACCAGCTGTCCCTGGCGACTCGGGCAAGATTCCGTGGGCCCGCGATGTCTAACAGCTGTCCTGGGCGCCTCGCGCTCGTGTCTGAGGGCCCGCGGGTTTGACAAGCTGTCCCGGGTGACTCGTGATGGGGTCCGGGGTCGCATGGGGTGGACCAGATGTTCCGGGCTACTCGGCCTCGTGTCCGAGGACCACGGTGTCCACCTGCTCTCCTGGGCGACTCGGGCCAGTGTCTGAGGGCCCGTGGTGTCAACCAATTCTCCCGGAGGACTCACGCCCGGCTCCAATATTCCGCGGTGTCGACCAGCTGTCCCCGTTGCCTCGGGTCCCCCCCGCCCCCCCCCGGTGTCCCCCCCCCCCCCCCCCCCCCCCCCCCCCCCCCCCGACCACCGGTCCCCGCCTTCCATCCGGACTCCCCCCCCCCCCCCCCCCCCCCCCCCCCCCCCCCCCCTGCCCCGGCCCGGGGGGGGGGGGGGGGGGGGGGGAGTCGACCCCTGTTCCGCTGACTCGCGCCATCTCCGATTGCCCGCGGTTTCGACCAGCTCTCCCGGGGGACACAGGCCAGTGTCCGAGGCCCGCGGAGTCGACAGCTGTCCGGTGACCTGGGGCCGGGTTTCAGTGCCTTCGGGGTCACCAGATCTCCCGGGCATTTCGGCCAGTGTCCGAGGTCCCGTGGTTCGAATAGATCTCCCTGGCGACTCTTGCCCAGGTCCAATGGCACGATGTCGAACAGCTGCCCTGGCAACTCAGGCCCGGGTCCTACGTCCTGCAGGGTCGACCAGCTAAACTGAAGGCTCTGGCCAGGTTTCAAAGTTCCGCAGGGTCTACCAGCACTCCTGGGCGGCTTGTGCTGGGGTCCGATGGCCACAGGATCGACCAGCTGTCCCTCAGGACTCGTGCTCGGCTCCGATAACCTCGGGGTCAACAACAACTCCCAGGCGACTCAGGACAGTGTCCGAGGGACCTCGATGTGGAGCAGCTGCCCGGGGGCCTCAGGCCCGGTTCTGAAGGCCCGGAGAGTCGACCATCTGTGCCGGGCGAATTGGGCCCATATCCCAGGGCCCGCGGGCTCAACCAGCTGCCCCGGGTGACTCGGGCCTGGGTCCGAGGTACTGCACGGTTGACGTGCACTCCCGTGCTACTCTCGCTCGGGTCCGAGGGCCCGCGGTGTCGACCAGCTGACCCAGAAGACTAGAGCCCGGCTCAGATAGCCCGTGGGTTCGACAAGCACTACCGGGCGACTCCGGCCTGGTTCCGAGGGCCCGCGGGTTCAACCAGCTGTCCCGAGCGACTCGGGACCATGTCACAGGGCCCGCTGCGTCGACCAGCATTCCCGGGCCACTCGGGCCCGTGTCCCTGAGGCCGCAGTGTCGACCACCTAACCCGGGCGACTCGTGCCCGGTTCCAAGGTCCTCCGGGGATGACCAGCACTCCTGGGCGACTCGCGCTCTGGTCGTTGGCCTGGGGGTTCCACCAGATGTCCAACTGCACTCCCGTCCTACTCGCGCTCGGGTCCGAGGGCCCGCGGTGTCGACCAGCTGACCCGGAGGACTAGAGCCCGGCTCAGAATGCCCCTGGGTTCGACAAGCTCTACCGGGCGACTCGGGCCTGGGTCCGAGGGCCCGCGGGGTCAACCAGCTGTCCCGAGCGACTCGGGACCATGTCCCAGGCCCGCAGTGTCGACCAGCATTCCCGGGCCACTCGGGCCCGTGTCCTGAGTCCACGGTTTCGACCAGCTACCCCGGGCGACTCGTGCCCGGTTCCAAGGTCCTCCAGGGATGACCAGCACTCCTGGGCGACTCGCGCTCTGGTCGTGGGCCTGTGGGTTCGACCAGCTGTCCTGGAGGACTCGTGCTCCTGTCTGAGGACCCGCGGGGTCGACCATCTCTCCCGAGCGACTCCCGCCCGGCTCCAATAGCCCGCCAGGTCGACCAGCCCTCCCGGAGGACTCACGGCCGGCTCCGATATCCCGCGGTGTCGACCAGCTGTCCCTGGCGACTCGGGCAAGATTCCGTGGGCCCGCGATGTCTAACAGCTGTCCTGGGCGCCTCGCGCTCGTGTCTGAGGGCCGCGGGGACAGTGTCCCGGGTGACTCGCGATGGGTGGGGTCCATGGGGTGGACAGAGTTCCGGGCTCGGCCTCGTCCGAGGACCCGGTGTCCCCTGCTCTCCTGGGCGACCGCCAGGTCTGGGCCCGTGGTGTCAACCTTCTCCGAGGACTCAGCCGGCTCATATCCGCGGTGTCGACCACTGTCCCGTTGCCTCGGCCAGTGCCGGGCCCCGGTTCACCAGCTCTCCTGGCCGATGCACACTGGGTTCCGAGGTCCCTTGGGGTCGACCAATTGTCCCGTGCTACTTGGGGTTGTGTCTGAGGCCCCGCGTCGTCCACCAGCTCTCCCAGGCGATTCCCGCTCGGGTCCGAGGGCCAGCGGGTTCAACCAGTACTCCGGGCGAATCGCTCTCGGGTCCGAGAGCCCGCAGATTCGACCAATGTCCCGGAAGACTCGCTCCCGGCTCCGATATCCTGCGGTGTCGAGCAGCTGTCCCTGTCGTCTCGGGCCACTTTCCCTGGGCCCGCAATGTCAAACACCTGTCCTGGGCACCTCGTGATCCTGTCCAAGGGCCCGCGGGTTTGACCAGCTGTCCCGGGGGACTCGGGTTTGGTCCGTTGCCCCGCGGAGTCGACCACCTGTCCGGCATGACTCGCGCCCATCTCCGAATGCCCGCGGTTTCGACCAGCTCTCCCGGGGACACAGGCCAGTGTCCGAGGGCCCGCGGAGTCGACCAGCTGTCCTGGGTGACCTCGGGCCGGGTTTCAGTGTCGACCAGATCTCCCGGGCATTTCGGGCCAGTGTCCGAGGTCCCGTGGGGTCGAATAGATCTCCCTGGCGACTCTTGCCCAGGTCCAATGGCACGAGTGGTCGAACAGCTGCCCTGGGCAACTCAGGCCCGGATCCTACGTCCTGCGGTGTCGACCAGCTAAACTGAAGGCTCTGGCAAGGTTTCAAAGTTCCGCTGGTTCTACCAGCATTCCTGGGCGGCTTGTGCTGGGGTCCGATGGCCCACAGGATCGACCAGCTGTCCCTCAGGACTCGTGCTCGGCTCCGATAACCTGCGGGGTCAACAAGATCTCCCAGGCGACTCAGGCCAGTGTCCGAGGGACCGCGATGTGGAGCAGCTGCCCGGGGGCCTCAGGCCCGGTTCTGAAGGCCCGCAGAGTCGACCATCTGTGCCGGGCGAATTGGGCCCATGTCCCAGGGCCCGCGGGGTCAACCAGCTGCCCGGGCGACTCGGGCCTGGGTCCGAGATCCTGCACGGTTGACGTGCACTCCCGTGCTACTCGCGCTCGGGTCCGAGGGCCCGCGGTGTCGACCAGCTGACCGGAAGACTAGAGCCCGGCTCAGATAGCCCGTGGGTTCGACAAGCAAAACCGGGCGACTCGGGCCTGGTCCGAGGGCCCGTGTGGTCAACCAGCTGTCCCGAGCGACTCGGGACCCATGTCCCAGGGCCCGCTGCGTCGACCAGCATTCCCGGGCCACTCGGGCCCGTGTCCCTGAGGCCGCGGTGTCGACCACTAACCCGGGCGACTCGTGCCCGGTTCCAAGGTCCTCCGGGGATGACCAGCACTCCTGGGCGACTCGCGCTCTGGTCGTTGGCCTGGGGGTTCGACCAGATGTCCAACTGCACTCCCGTGCTACTCGCGCTCGGGTCCGAGGGCCCGCGGTGTCGACCAGCTGACCCGGAGGACTAGAGCCCGGCTCAGAATGCCCCTGGGTTCGACAAGCTCTACCGGGCGACTCGGGCCTGGGTCCGAGGGCCCGCGGGTCAACCAGCTGTCCGAGCGACTCGGGACCATGTCCCAGGGCCCGCAGTGTCGACCAGCATTCCCGGGCCACTCGGCCCGTGTCCCTGAGTCCACGGTTTCGACCAGCTACCCCAGGCGACTCGTGCCCGGTTCCAAGGTCCTCCAGGGATGACCAGCACTCCTGGGCGACTCGCGCTCTGGTCGTGGGCCTGTGGGTTCGACCAGCTGTCCTGGAGGACTCGCGCTCCTGTCTGAGGACCCGCGGGGTCGACCATCTCTCCCGAGCGACTCCCGCCCGGCTCCAATAGCCCGCCAGGTCGACCAGCCCTCCCGGAGGACTCACGGCCGGCTCCGATATCCCACGGTGTCGACCAGCTGTCCCTGGCGACTCGGGCAAGATTCCGTGGGCCCGCGATGTCTAACAGCTGTCCTGGGCGCCTCGCGCTCGTGTCTGAGGGCCCGCGGGTTTGACAAGCTGTCCCGGGTGACTCGCGATGGGGTCCGGGGTCCCATGGGGTTGACCAGATGTTCCGGGCTACTCGCCTCGTGTCCGAGGACCACGGTGTCCACCTGCTCTCCTGGGCGACTCGGGCCAGTGTCTGAGGGCCCGTGGTGTCAACCAATTCTCCCGGAGGACTCACGCCCGGCTCCAATATTCCGCGGTGTCGACCAGCTGTCCCCGTTGCCTCGGGCCAGTGTCCGAGGGCCGCGGTGTCGACCAGCTCTCCTGGCCGATGCACACTGGGTTCCGAGGTCCCTTGGGGTCGACCAATTGTCCCGTGCTACTTGGGGTTGTGTCTGAGGCCCCACGTCGTCCACCAGCTCTCCCAGGCGATTCCCGCTCGGGTCCGAGGGCCAGCGGGTTCAACCAGTACTCCTGGGCGAATCGCGCTCGGTCCGAGAGCCCGCAGATTCGACCAATGTCCCGGAAGACTCGCTCCCGGCTCCGATATCCTGCGGTGTCGAGCAGCTGTCCCTGTCGTCTCGGGCCACTTTCCCTGGGCCCGCAATGTCAAACACCTGTCCTGGGCACCTCGTGCTCCTGTCCAAGGGCCCGCGGGGTCGACCAGCTGTCCCGGGCGCCTCGGGCCCGTGTCCGAGGGCCCGCGGTTCGACTAGATCTCCCTGGCGACTCTTGCCCAGGTCCAATGGCACGAGTGGTCGAACAGCTGCCCTGGGCAACTCAGGCCCGGGTCCTACGTCCTGCGGGGTCGACCACCTAAATGAAGGCTCTTGCCAGGTTTCAAAGTTCCGCAGGGTCTACCAGCACTCCTGGGCGGCTTGCGCTGGGGTCCGATGGCCCACAGGATCGACCAGCTGTCCCTCAGGACTCGTGCTCGGCTCCGATAACCTGCGGGGTCAACAAGATCTCCCAGGCGACTCAGGCCAGTGTCCGAGGGACCACGATGTGGAGCAGCTGCCCCGGGGGCCTCAGGCCCGGTTCTGAAGGCCCGCGGAGTCGACCACCTGTGCCGGGCGAATTGGGCCCAGGTCCCAGGGCCTGCGGGGTCAACCAGCTGCCCCGGGCGACTCGGGCCTGGGTCCGAGGTCCTGCACGGTTGACGTGCACTCCCGTGCTACTCTCGCTCGGGTCCGAGGGCCCGCGGTGTCGACCAGCTGACCCGGAAGACTAGAGCCCGGCTCAGATAGCCCATGGGTTCGACAAGCACTACCGGGCGACTCGGGCCTGGGTCCGAGGGCCCGCGGGTCAACCAGCTGTCCCGAGCGACTCGGGACCATGTCCCAGGGCCCGCTGTGTCGACCAGCATTCCCGGGCCACTCGGGCCCGTGTCCTGAGGCCGCGGTGTCGACCACCTAACCCGGGCGACTCGTGCCCGGTTCCAAGGTCCTCCGGGGATGACCAGCACTCCTGGGCGACTCGCGCTCTGGTCGTGGGCCTGGGGGTTCGACCAGCTGTCCTGGAGGACATGCACTCGTGTCTGAGGACACGCAGGGTCGACCATCTCTCCCGAGTGACTCCCGCCCGGCTACGATACCCCGCGAGGACGACCAGCACTCCGGGAGGGCTCACGGCCGGCACCGATGTCCCACGGTGTCGACCAGCTCTCACTGGCGACTCGGGCAATATTCCGTGGCCCGCAATGTCTAACAGCTGTCCTGGGCGCCTCGGGTTCGTGTCTGAGGGCCCGCGGGTTTGACAAACTGTCCCGGGTGACTCGCGATGGGGTCCGGGGGTCGCATGGGGTTGACCAGATGTTCCGGGCTACTCGGCCTCGTGTCCGAGGACCACGGTGTCCACCTGCTCTCCCGGGCGACTCGCGCTCGGGTCTGAGGGCTCGCAGGGTCCACCAGCTGTCCTGGAGGACTCGCGCCCGGCTCCGATAGCCCGCGGTGTCGCCAGCTGTCCCCGTCGCCTCGGGCCAGTGCCCGAGGGCCCACGGTGTCGACCAGCTGTCCCGGAGGACTCAGGCCTGGCTCCAATATTCTGCGGTGTCGACTAGCTGTCCCCGTTGCTTCGGGCCAGTGTCCGAGGGCCCGCGGTGTCGACCAGCTCTCCTGGCCGATTCACACTGGGTTCCAAGGTCCCTTGGGGTCGACCAATTTTCTCGTGCTACTCGGGGTTTTGTCTGAGGCCCCGCGTCGTCCACCAGCTCTCCCAGGCGATTCGCGCTCGGGTCCGAGGGCCTGCGGGTTCAACCAGTACTCCCGGGCGAATCGCGCTCGGGTCCGAGAGCCCGCAGTTTCGACCATGTCCCGGAAGACTCGCTCCCGGCTCCGATATCCTGCGGTGTCGAGCAGCTGTCCTGTCGTCTCGGGCCACTTTCCCTGGGCCCGCGATGTCAAACACCTGTCCTGCGCACCTTGTGCTCGTGTCCAAGGGCCCGCGGGTTTGACAATCTTTCCTGGCGACTCGGGTTCGGGTCTCTTGCCCCGCGGAGTCGACCACCTGTCCCGCATGACTCGCGCCATTCTCCGATGGCCCCCGATGTCGACTAGCTGTCCTGGGCGACTTGAGCTGTGGTCCGAGGTCCCGTGAAGTCGACTACATGTCCCGGGCCACTCGAGCTTAGGTCTGAGGGCCCGTGGTGTTGACTAGATCTCCCGGGCGACTCGGACTCATGTCCAAAGGCCCGCGGGGTTGACCATCTGTCCCGGAGGACTCGCACCCATCTCCGATCGCCCGCGGTTTCGACCAGCTCTTCCGGGGGACACAGGCCAGTGTCCGAGGGCCCGCAGAGTCGACCAGCTGTCCGGGTGACCTGGGGCGGGTTTCAGTGCCTTCGGGTCGACCAGATTTCCCGGGCATTTTGGGCCAGTGTCCGAGGTCCCGTGGTGTCAAAAATATGTTCCAAGCGACTCGGGCGCGTGTCCCGGTGCCCGCGGGGTCCAGCAGCTCTCCCGGGAGACTCGCACTCAGCTCCAAATTGCCGCAGGGTCGACCAATTCTCCCAGAGGTCTCACGCCCACCCCGACAGCCCGCGGTGTCGACCAGATGTCCCGGTCAACTCGGGCCAGTGTCCGAGGGCCCGCGTTGTCGACCAGCGTGTCCCGGAGGACTCGCGCCCGGCTCCAGAGCCCGCGGTGTCGACCAGCTGTCCCGGTCAACTCGGGCCATGACCGAGGGCCTGCGATGTGACCAGCTCTCCTGGGCAACTCGCGCTGGGTCCGAGGTCCTTGTGGTCCACCAGATGTCCGGGCTACTCGGGCCAGTGTCCGAGTTCCGCGTGGTACACCAGCTCTCCGGGGGACTCGCGCTCAAGCCCGAGGGCCAGCGGTGTCGACCAGCACTCCCGGGCGACTCACACTCGTTCCGAGTGCCCACGGGATCGACGAGCTCTCCCGGGCAAATCGGGCCTTGTCCCAGGTCCTGCGGAGTCTACCAGCTGTGCCGGGTGAATCGGGCTCATGTCCAGGGCCCGCGGGGTCGACCAGCTGTCCCGGGCGCCTCGGGCCCGTGTCCGATGGCCCGCGGTTCGACTAGATCTCCCTGGCGACTCTTGCCCAGGTCCAATGGCACGAGTGGTCGAACAGCTGCCCTGGGCAACTCAGGCCCGGGTCCTACGTCCTGCGGGGTCGACCAGCTAAAGTGAAGGCTCTGGCCAGGTTTCAAAGTTTTGCAGGGTCTACCAGCACTCCTGGGCGGATTGCACTGGGGTCCGATGGCCCACAGGATCGACCAGCTGTCCCTGAGGACTCGTGCTTGGCTCCGATAACCTGCGGGGTCAACAAGATCTCCCAGGCGACTCAGGCCAGTGTCCGAGGGACGTGATGTGGAGCAGCAGCCCTGGGGCCTCAGGCCCAGTTCTGAAGGCCCGCGGCGTCGACCATCTGTGCCGGGCGAATTGGACCCATGTCCCAGGGCCTGTGGGGTCAACCAGCTGCCCCGGGCGACTCGGGCCTGGGTCCGAGGTCCTGCACGGTTGACGTGCACTCCCGTGCTACTCGCGCTCGGGTCCGAGGCCCCGCGGTGTCGACCAGCTGACCCAGAGGACTAGAGCCCGGCTCAGATAGCCCGTGGGTTCGACAAGCTCTACCGGGGAACTCGGGCCTGGGTCCGAGGGCCCGTGGGGTCAACCAGCTCTCCCGAGCGACTCGGGACCATGTCCCAGGGCCCGCTGTGTCGACCAGCATTCTCGGGCCACTCAGGCCCGTGTCCGTGAGGTCCCGGTGTCGACCAACTACCCCGGGCAACTCGTGCCCGGTTCCAAGGTCCTCCGGTCAACTCGCGCTCTGGTCGTGGGCCTGTGGGTTCGACCAGCCGACCTGGAGGACTCGCGCTTGTGTCTGAGGACCCGCGGGGTCGACCATCTATCCCGAGCGACTCCCGCTCGGCTCCGATACCCCGCGACGTTGACCAGCTCTCACGGAGGACTCACGGCCGGCTCCGATATCCCGCGGTGTCGACCAGCTGTCCCTGGCGACTCGGGCAAGATTCCGTGGGCCCGCGATGTCTAACAGCTATCCTGGGCGCCTCGCGCTCGTGTCTGAGGGCCCGCGGGTTTGACAAGCTGTCCCGGGTGAGTCGCGATGGGGTCCGGGGCCCCTTGGGGTTGACCAGAAGTTCCGGGCTACTCGGCCTCGTTTCCGAGGACCACCGTGTCCACCTGCTCTCCCGGGCGACTCGCGCTCGGGTCTGAGGGCTCACAGGGTCCACCAGATGTCCTGGAGGACTCGCGCCCGACTCCGATAGCCCGCGGTGTCGCCAGCTATCCTGGTCGAATCGGGCCAGTGTCTGAGGGCCCGCAGTGTCGACCAGCTGTCCCGGAGGACTCACGCCCGGCTCCAATATTCCGCGGTGTCGACCAGCTGTCCCCGTTGCCTCGGGCCAGTGTCCGAGGGCCCGCGGTGTCGACCAGCTCTCCTGGCCGATTCACACTGGGTTCTGAGGTCCCTTGGGGTCGACCAATTTTCTCGTGCTACTCGGGGTTGTGTCTGAGGCCCGCGTCGTCCACCAGCTCTCCCAGGCGATTCGCGCTCGGGTCCGAGAGCCTGCGGGTTCAACCAGTACTCCCGGGCGAATCGCGCTCGGGTCCGAGAGCCCGCAGATTCGACCAATGTCCCGGAAGACTCGCTCCCGGCTCGATATCCTGCGGTGTCGAGCAGCTGTCCCTGTCGTCTCGGGCCACTTTCCCTGGGCCCGCGATGTCAAACACCTGTCCTGCGCACCTTGTGCTCGTGTCCAAGGGCCCGCGGGTTTGACAATCTTTCCTGGCGACTCGGGTTCGGGTCTCTTGCCCCGCGGAGTCGACCACCTGTCCCGCATGACTCGCGCCATTCTCCGATGGCCCCCGATGTCGACTAGCTGTCCTGGGCGACTTGAGCTGTGGTCCGAGGTCCCGTGAAGTTGACTGCATGTCCCGGGCCACTCGAGCTTAGGTCTGAGGGCCCGTGGTGTTGATTAGATCTCCCGGGCGACTCGGACTCATGTCCAAAGGCCCGCGGGGTTGACCATCTGTCCCGGAGGACTCGCACCCATCTCCGATCGCGCGCGGGTTCGACCAACTCTTCCGGGGGACACAGGCCAGTGTCCGAGGGCCCGCGGAGTCGACCAGCTGTCCGGGTGACCTGGGGCCGGGTTTCAGTGCCTTCGGGGTCGACCAGATCTCCCGGGCATTTCGGGCCAGTGTCCGAGGTCCCATGGGGTCAAAAATATGATCCAGGCGACTTGGGCTCGTGTCCCGGTGCCCGCGGGGTCCAGCAGCTCTCCCGGGAGACTCGCGCTCAGCTCCAAATTGCCGCAGGGTCGACCAATTCTCCCGGAGGTCTCGCGCCCACCCCGACAGCCCGCGGTGTCGACCAGAATGTCCCGGTCAACTCGGGCCAGTGTCTGAGGGCCCCGCGGTGTCGACCAGCAGTCCCGGAGGACTCGCGCCCGGCTCCAGAGCCCGCGGTGTCGACCAGCTGTCCCGGTCAACTCGGGCCCATGACCGAGGGCCTGCGATGTGACCAGCTCTCCTGGGCAACTCGCGCTGGGGTCCGAGGTCCCTTGTGGTCCACCAGATGTCCCGGGCTACTCGGGCCAGTGTCCGAGTTCCGCGTGGTACACCAGCTCTCCCGGGGGACTCGCGCTCAAGCCCGAGGGCCAGCGGTGTCGACCAGCACTCCCGGGCGACTCACACTCGTTCCGAGCCCACGGGGTCGACGAGCTCTCCCGGGCAAATCGGGCCTTGTCCCAGGTCCTGCGGAGTCTACCAGCTGTGCCGGGTGAATCGGGCTCATGTCCCAGGGCCCGCGGGGTCGACCAGCTGTCCCGGGCGCCTCGGGCCCGTGTCCGAGGGCCCGCGGTTCGACTAGATCTCCCTGGCGACTCTTGCCCAGGTCCAATGGCACGAGTGGTCGAACAGCTGCCCTGGGCAACTCAGGCCCGGGTCCTACGTCCTGCGGGGTCGACCAGCTAAAGTGAAGGCTCTGGCCAGGTTTCAAAGTTTTGCAGGGTCTACCAGCACTCCTGGGCGGCTTGCGCTGGGGTCCGATGGCCCACAGGATCGACCAGCTGTCCCTGAGGACTCGTGCACGGCTCCGATAACCTGCGGTGTCAACAAGATCTCCCAGGCGACTCAGGCCAGTGTCCGAGGTACCGCGATGTGGAGCAGCTGCCCGGGGGCCTCAGGCCTGGTTCTGAAGGCCCGCAGAATCGACCATCTGTGCCGGGCGAATTGGGCCCATGTCCCAGGGCCCGCGGGATCAACCAGCTGCCCCGGGCGACTCGGGCCTGGGTCCGAGGTCCTGCACGGTTGACGTGCACTCCCGTGCTACTCGCGCTCGGGTCCGAGGCCCCGCGGTGTCGACCAGCTGACCCGGAGGACTAAAGCCCGGCTCAGATAGCCCGTGTGTTCGACAAGCTCTACCGGGGAAACTCGGGCCTGGGTCCGAGGGCCCGTGGGGTCAACCAGCTCTCCCGAGCGACTCGGGACAATGTCCCAGGGCCCGCTGTGTCGACCAGCATTCTCGGGCCACTCGGGCCCATGTCCGTGAGGTCCCCGGTGTCGACCAGCTTACCCCGGGCAACTCGTGCCCGGTTCCAAGGTCCTCCAGGTTATAGCCAGCACTCCTATGCGACTGGCGCTCTGGTCGTGGGCCTGTGGGTTCGACCAGCTGTCCTGGAGGACTCGCGCTTGTGTCTGAGGACCCGCGGGGTCGACCATCTCTCCCGAAGCGACTCCCGCCCGGCTCCGATACCCCGCGACGTTGACCAGCTCTCCTGGAGGACTCACGGCCGGCTCCGATATCCCGCGGTGTCGACCAGCTGTCCCTGGCGACTCGGGCAAGATTCCGTGGGCCCGCAATGTCTAACAGCTCTCCTGGGCGCCTCGCGCTGGTGTCTGAGGGCCCGCGGGTTTGACAAGCTGTCCTGTGTGACTCGCGATTGAGTTCGGGGTCCCATGGGGTTGACCAGATGTTCCGGGCTACTCGGCCTCGTGCTGCAAGGACCACAGTGTCCACCTGCACTCCCCTGCTACTCGCGCTCGGGTCCGAGGGCCCGCGGTGTCGACCAGCTGACCCGGAGGACTAAGAGCCCGGCTCAGATAGCCCGTGGGTTCGACAAGCTCTACCGGGTGACTCGGGCCTGGGTCCGAGGGGCCCGTGGGGTCAACCAGCTGTCCCGAGCGACTCGGGACCATGTCCCAGGCCCCGCAGTGTCGACCAGCATTCCCGGGCCACTCGGGCCCGCGAGTCCCTGAGTTCAAGGTTTCGACCGGCTAACCCGGGCGACTCGTGCCTGGTTCCAAGGTCCTCCAGGGATGACCCGCCACTCCTGGGCGACTCGCGCTCTAGTCGTGGGGCCTGTGGGTTCGACCAGCTGACCTAGAGGACTCGCGCTCCTGTCTGAGGACCCGCGGGGTCGACCCATCTCTCCCGAGCGGACTCCCGCCCGGCTCCTATAGCCCGCCAGGTCGACCAGCCCTCCCGGAGGACTCACGACCGGCTTCCGATATCCCGCGGTGTTGACCAGCTGTCCCTAGCGACTCGGGCAAGATTCCGTGGGCCCGCGATGTCTAACAGCTGTCCTGGGCGCGCCTCGCGCTCGTGTTCTGAGGGCCCGCGGGTTTGACAAGCTGTCCCGGGTGACTCGTGATGGGGTCCGGGTCCCATGGGGTGGACCAGATGTTCCGGGCTACTCGGCCTCGTGTCCGAGGACCACGGTGTCCACCTGCTCTCCTGGGCGACTCGGGCCAGTGTCTGAGGGCCCGTGGTGTCAACCAATTCTCCCGGAGGACTCACGACCGGCTCCAATATTCCGCGGTGTCGACCAGCTGTCCCCGTTGCCTCGGGCCAGTGTCCGAGGGCCCGCGGGTGTCGACCAGCTCTCCTGGCCGATGCACACTGGGGTCCGAGGTCCCTTGGGGTCGACCAATTGTCCCGTGCTACTTGGGTTGTGTCTGAGGCCCCGCGTCGTCCACCAGCTCTCCCAGGCCGATTCCCGCTCGGGTCCGAGGGCCTGCGGGTTCAACCAGTACTCCCGGGCGAATCGCGCTCGGGTCCGAGAGCCCGCAGATTCGACCAATGTCCCGGAAGACTCGCTCCCGGCTCCGATATGCTGCTGTGTCGAGCGGCTGTCCCTGTCGTCTCGGGCCACTTTCCCTGGGCCCGCAATGTCAAACACCTGTCCTGGGCACCTCGTGCTCCTGTCCAAGGGCCCGCGGGTTTGACCAGCTGTCCCGGGGGACTCGGGTTCGGGTCCGTTGCCCCGCGGAGTCGACCACCTGTCCCGCATGACTCGCGCCCATCTCGATTGCCCGCGGTTCGACCAGCTCTCCCGGGGGACACAGGTCAGTGCCCGAGGGCCCGCGGAGTCGACCCGCTGTCCCGGGTGACCTGGGGCCGGGTTTCAGTGCCTTCGGGGTCGACCAGATCTCCCGGGCATTTCGGGCCAGTGTCCGAGGTCCCGTGGGGTCGAATAGATCTCCCTGCCGACTCTTCCCAGTTCCAATGGCACGAGTGGTCGAACAGCTGCCCTGGGCAACTCAGGCCCGGGTCCTACGTCCTGCAGGGTCGACCAGCTAAACTGAAGGCTCTGGCCAGGTTTCAAAGTTCCGCAGGGTCTACCAGCACTCCTGGGCGGCTTGCGCTGGGGTCGATGGCCCACAGGATCGACCAGCTGTCCCTCAGGACTCGTGCTCGGCTCCGATAACCTGCGGGGTCAACAAGATCTCCCAGGCGACTCAGGCCAGTGTCCGAGGGACCGCGATGTGGAGCAGCTGCCCGGGGGCCTCAGGCCCGGTTCTGAAGGCCCGTGGAGTCAACCATCTGTGCCGGGTGAATTGGGCCCATGTCCCAGGGCCCGCGGGGTCAACCAGCTGCCCCGGGCGACTCGGGCCTGGGTCCGAGGTCCTGCACGGTTGACGTGCACTCCCTTGCTACTCGCGCTCGGGTCCGAGGGCCCGCGGTGTCGACCAGCTGACCCGGAAGACTAGAGCCCGGCTCAGATAGCCCGTGGGTTCGACAAGCACTACCGGGCGACTCGGGCCTGGTTCCGAGGGCCCGCGAGGTCATCCAGCTGTCCCGAGCGACTCGGGACCATGTCCCAGGGCCCGCTGTGTCGACCAGCATTCCCGGGCCACTCGGGCCCGTGTCCCTGAGGCCGCGGTGTCGACCACCTAACCCGGGCGACTCGTGCCCGGTTCCAAGGTCCTCCGGGGATGACCAGCACTCCTGGGCGACTCGCGCTCTGGTCGTGGGCCTGTGGGTTCGACCAGCTGTCCTGGGGGACTCGCGCTCCTGTCTGAGGACCCGCGGGGTCGACCGTCTCTCCCGAGCGACTCCCACCCGGCTCCAATAGCCCGCCAGGTCGACCAGCCTCCCGGAGGACTCACTGCCGGCTCCGATATCCCGCGGTGTCGACCAGCTGTCCCTGGCGACTCGGGCAAGATTCCGTGGGCCCGCGATGTCTAACAGCTCTCCTGGGCGCCTCGCGCTCGTGTCTGAGGGCCCGCGGGTTTGACAAGCTGTCCCGGGTGACTCGCGATGGGGTCCGGGGTCCCCATGGGGTTGACCAGATGTTCCGGGCTACTCGGCCTCGTGTCCGTGGACCACGGTGTCCACCTGCTCTCCTGGGCGACTCGGGCCAGTGTCTGAGGGCCCGTGGTGTCAACCAATTCTCCCGGTGGACTCACGCCCAGCTCCAATATTCCGCGGGTGTCGACCAGCTGTCCCCGTTGCCTCGGGCCAGTGTCCGAGGGCCCGCGGTGTCGACCAGCTCTCCTGGCCGATGCACACTGGGTTCCGAGGTCCCTTGGGTCGACCAATTTTCTCGTGCTACTCGGGGTTGTGTCTGAGGCCCGCGTCGTCCACCAGCTCTCCCAGGCGATTCGCGCTCGGGTCCGAGGGCCTGCGGGTTCAACCAGTACTCCCGGGCGAATCGCGCTCGGGTCCGAGAGCCCGCAGATTCGACCAATGTCCCGGAAGACTCGCTCCCGGCTCCGATATCCTGCGGTGTCGAGCAGCTGTCCCTGTCGTCTCGGGCCACTTTCCGTGGGCCCGCGATGTCAAACACCTGTCCTGCGCACCTTGTGCTCGTGTCCAAGGGCCCGCGGGTTTGACAATCTTTCCTGGCGACTCGGGTTCGGGTCTCTTGCCCCGAGAGTCGACCACCTGTCCCGCATGACTCACGCCATTCTGCGATGGCCCACGATGTCGACTAGCTTGTCCTGGGCGTCTTGAGCTGTGGTCCGAGGTCCCGTGAAGTCGACTGCATGTCCCGGGCCACTCGAGCTTAGGTCTGAGGGCCCGTGTGTTGATTTAGATCTCCCGGGCGACTCGGACTCATGTCCAAGGCCCGCGGGGTTGACCATCTGTCCCGGAGGACTCGCACCCATCTCCGATCGCCCGCGGGTTTGACCAGCTCTTCCGGGGGACACAGGCCAGTGTCCGAGGGCCCGCGGAGTCGACCAGCTGTCCGGGTGACCTGGGGCCGGGTTTCAGTGCCTTCGGGGTCGACCAGATCTCCCGGGCATTTCGGGCCAGTGTCCGAGGTCCCGTGGGGTCAAAAATATGTTCCAGGCGACTCGGGCTCGTGTCCCGGGCCCCGCGGGTTCCACCAGCTCTCCCGGGAGACTCGCGCTCAGCTCCAAATTGCCGCAGGGTCGACCAATTCTCCCGGAGGTCTCGCGCCCACCCCGACAGCCCGCGGTGTCGACCAGATGTCCCGGTCAACTCGGGCCAGTGTCTGAGGGCCCGCGGTGTCGACCAGCTGTCCGGAGGACTCGCGCCCGGCTCCAGAGCCCGCGGTGTCGACCAGCTGTCCCGGTCGACTCGGGCCCATGACCGAGGGCCTGCGATGTGACAGCTCTCCTGGGCAACTCGCGCTGGGGTCCGAGGTCCCTTGTGGTCC
The DNA here is from genome assembly GCF_000003025.6 of Sus scrofa. NCBI lineage: Eukaryota > Metazoa > Chordata > Mammalia > Artiodactyla > Suidae > Sus > Sus scrofa. The sequence continues at coordinate 17,273 of NW_018084917.1, forward strand.
ACCAGATGTCCCGGGCTACTCGGGCCAGTGTCCGAGTTCCGCGTGGTACACCAGCTCTCCCGGGGGACTCGCGCTCAAGCCCGAGGGCCAGCGGTGTCGACCAGCACTCCCGGGCGACTCACACTCGGTTCCGAGAACCCACGGGGTCGACGAGCTCTCCCGGGCAAATCGGGCCTTGTCCCAGGTCCTGCGGAGTCTACCAGCTGTGCCGGGTGAATCGGGCTCATGTCCCAGGGCCCGCGGGGTCGACCAGCTGTCCCGGGCGCCTCGGGCCCGTGTCCGAGGGCCCGCGGTTCGACTAGATCTCCCTGGCGACTCTTGCCCAGGTCCAATGGCACGAGTGGGTCGAACAGCTGCCCTGGGCAACTCAGGCCCGGGTCCTACGTCCTGCGGGGTCGACCAGCTAAACTGAAGGCTCTGGCCAGGTTTCAAAGTTCCGCAGGGTCTACCAGCACTCCTGGGCGGCTTGCGCTGGGGTCCGATGGCCCACAGGATCGACCAGCTGTCCCTGAGGACTCGTGCTCGGCTCCGATAACCTGCGGGGTCAACAAGATCTCCCAGGCGACTCAGGCCAGTGTCCGAGGGACCGCGATGTGGAGCAGCTGCCCGGGGGCCTCAGGCCCGGTTCTGAAGGCCCGCGGAGTCGACCATCTGTGCCGGGCGAATTGGACCCATGTCCCAGGGCCCGCGGGGTCAACCAGCTCTCCCGAGCGACACGGGACCATGTCCAGGGCCCGCTGTGTCGACCAGCATTCCCGGGCCACTCGGGCCCGTGTCCGTGAGGTCCCGGTGTCGACCAACTACCCCGGGCAACTCGTGCCCAGTTCCAAGGTCCTCCCGGGGATAGCCAGCACTCCTATGCGACTCACGCTCTGGTCGTGCGCCTGTGGGTTCGACCAGCTGACCTGGAGGACTCGCGATTGTGACTGAGGACCCGCGGGGTCGACCATCTCTCCCGAGCAACTCCGCCCGGCTCCGATACCCCGCGACGTCGACCAGCCCTCCCGGAGGACTCACGGCCGGCTCCGATATCCCGCGGTGTCGACCAGCTGTCCCTGGCGACTCGGGCAAGATTCCGTGGGCCGGTGATGTCTAACAGCTGTCCTGGGCGCCTCGTGCTCGTGTCTGAGGGCCCGGGGTTTGACAAGCTGTCCCGGGTGACTCGCGATGGGGTCCGGGGTCCCATGGGGTTGACCAGATGTTCCGGCTACTCGGCAGGTGTCCGAGGACCACGGTGTCCACCTGCTCTCCGGGCGACTCGCGCTCGGGTCTGAGGGCTCACAGGGCCCACCAGCTGTCCTGGAGGACTCGCGCCGGCTCCGATAGCCCGCGGTGTCGCCAGCTGTCCCGGTCGAATCGGGCCAGTGTCCGAGGGCCCGCGGTGTCGACCAGCTGTCCCGGAGGATTCACGCCCGGCTCCAATATTCCGCGGTTGTCGACCAGCTCTCCTGGCCGATTCACACTGGGTTCCGAGGTCCCTTGGGGTCGACCAATTTTCTCGTGCTACTCGGGGTTGTGTCTGAGGCCCCCGCGTCGTACACCAGCTCTCCCAGGCGATTCGCGCTCGGGTCCGAGGGCCTGCGGGTTCAACCAGTACTCCCGGGCGAATCGCGCTCGGGTCCGAGAGCCCGCAGATTCGGACCAATGTCCGGAAGACTCGCTCCCGGCTCCAATATCCTGAGGTGTCGATCAGCTGTCCCTGTCGTCTCGGGCCACTTTCCGTGGCCGGCGCGATGTCAAACACCTGTCCTGTGCACCTTGTGCTCGTGTCCAAGGGCCCGCGGGTTTGACAATCTTTCCTGGCGACTCGGGTTCGGGTCTCTTGCCCCACGGAGTCGACCACCTGTCCCGCATGACTCGCGCCATTCTCCGATGGCCCACGATGTCGACTAGCTGTCCTGGGCGACTTGAGCTGTGGTCCGAGGTCCCGTGAAGTCGACTGCATGTCCCGGGCCACTCGAGCTTAGGTCTGAGGGCCGGGGTGTTGACTAGATCTCCCGGGCGACTCGGACTCATGTCCAAAGGCCCGCGGGGTTGACCATCTGTCCCGGAGGACTCGCACCCATCTCCGATCGCCCGCGGGTTCGACCAGCACTTCCGGGGGACACAGGCCAGTGTCCGAGGGCCCGCGGAGTCGACCAGCTGTCCAGGGTGACCTGGGCCGGGTTTCAGTGCCTTTGGGTTCGACCAGATCTCCTGGGCATTTCAGGCCAGTGTCCGAGGTCCCGTGGAGTCAAAAATATGTTTCAGGCGACTCGCGCTCGTGTCCCGGGGCCCGCGGGGTCCAGCAGCTCTCCCGGGGAGACTCGCGCTCAGCTCCAAATTGCCGCAGGGTCGACCAATTCTCCCGGAGGTCTCGCGCCCACCCCGACAGCCCGCGGTGTCGACCAGATGTCCCGGTCAACTCGGGCCAGTGTCTGAGGGCCCGCGGTGTCGACCCAGCTGTCCCGGAGGACTCGCGCCCGGCTCCCAGAGCCCGCGGTGTCGACCAGCTGTCCCGGTCGACTCGGGCCCAATGACCGAGGGCCTGCGATGTGACCAGCTCTCCTGGGCAACTCGCGCTGGGGTTCCGAGGTCCCTTGTGGTCCACCAGATGTCCCGGGCTACTCGGGCCAGTGTTCCGAGTTCCGCGTGGTACACCAGCTCTCCCGGGGGACTCGCCGCTCAAAGCCCGAGGGCCAGCGGTGTCGACCAGCACTCCCGGGCGACTCACACTCGTTCCGAGTGCCCACTGGGTCGACGAGCTCTCCTGGGCAAAATCGGGCCTTGTCCCCAGGTCCTGCGGAGTCTACCAGCTGTGCCGGGTGATCGGGCTCATGTCCAGGGCCCGCGGGGTCGACCAGCTGTCCCGGGCGCCTCGGGCCCGTGTCCGAGGGCCCGCGGTTCGACTAGATCTCCCTGGCGACTCTTGCCCAGGTCCAATGGCACGAGTGGTCGAACAGCTGCCCTGGGCAACTCAGGCCCGGGTCCTACGTCCTGTGGTGTCGACCAGCTAAACTGAAGGCTCTGGCCAGGTTTCAAAGTTCCGCAGGGTCTACCAGCACTCCTGGCGGCTTGCGCTGGGGTCTGATGGCCCACAGGATCGACCAGCTGTCCCTGAGGACTCGTGCACGGCTCCGATAACCTGCGGGGTCAACAAGATCTCCCAGGCGACTCAGGCCAGTGTCCGAGGGACCGCGATGTGGAGCAGCTGCCCGGGGCTTCAGGCCCGGTTCTGAAGGTCCGCGGAGTCGACCATCTGTGCCAGGCGAATTGGACCCACGTCCCAGCGCCCGCGGGTCCACCAGCTCTCCCGGGAGACTCGTGCTCAGCTCCAAATTGCCGCAGGGTCGACCAATTCTCCCGGAGGGCTCGCGCCCACCCCGACAGCCCGCGGTGTCGACCAGATGTCCCGGTCAACTCGGGCCAGTGTCCGAGGGCCCGCGGTGTCGACCAGCTGTCCCGGAGTACTCGCGCCCGGCTCCAGAGCCCGCGGTGTCGCCAGCTGTCCCGGTCAAATCGGGCAAGTGTCCGAGGGCCCGCGGTGTCGACCAGCTGTCCCGGAGGACTCATGCCCGGCACCAATATTCCGCAGTGTCGACCAGCTGTCCCCGTTGCCTTGGGCCAGTGTCCGAGGGCCTGCGGTGTCGACCAGCTCTCCTGGCCGATTCACACTGGGTTCCGAGGTCCTTGGGGTCGACCAATTCTCCCGTGCTACTCGGGGTTGTGTCTGAGGCCCCGCGTCGTCCACACAGCTCGCACAGGTGATTCGCGCTCGGGTCCGAGGGCCTGCGGGTTCAACCAGTACTCCCAGGCGAATCGCACTCGGGTCCGAGAGAACGCAGATTCGACCAATGTCCCAGAAGACTCGCTCCTGGCTCCGATATCCTGTGGTGTCGAGCAGCTGTCCCTGTCGTCTCGGGCCACATTCCGTGAGCCCGCGATGTCAAACACCTATCCTGCGCACCTTGTGCTCGTGTCCAAGGGCCCGCGGGTTTGACAATCTTTTCACGGGGACTCGGGTTCGGGTCTCTGGCCCCGGCGGTGTCGACCAGCTGTCCCGGAGGACTCGCGCCCGGACTCCAGAGCCCCGGTGTCGACCAGCTGTCCCGGTCGACTCGGGCCCATGACCGAGAGGCCCTGCAATGGTGACCGGTC
>NW_018084918.1:0-26018 GCF_000003025.6 Sus scrofa
CTTCTGCTCTTTCACAGACACCTTAAAATCTGATCTGCCTCCAGTTGTGACCCCTTGCAGTCTGTCCACTGCTGCCAGAGTATTGGTCTTGAAACATAAATTTGAGCACATCAGTCCTCTGCCCAAAATTATTCAGTGGCTCTCATTGTATTAGTCATTCGTTTCTTTATCCTGACCTAAAATTAATACTTTTTTAAATTTCCCCAATACATTATTTTTTTTCTACTGTACATCATGATGACCCAGTTACACATACATGTATACATCCTTTTTTCTCACATTATCATGCTCCATCATAAGTGACTGAACATAGTTCCCAGAGGAAATCAATAAAATAGAGATTCAAAAAAACAATAGAAAAAAATCAATAAAACCAAGAGCTAGTTCTTTGAAAATGTAAACAAAATGGACAAACCTCTGGCTGGACTCACCAAGAAGAGGAGAGAAAAAACCCAATTAAAATAAGACATGAAAAAGGAGAAGTCACAACAGATACTACAGAAATAATAAAATTAATTCTTGAAATACCTCTATTTTCAGAAGTGGCCCAAAGCTATTTTTGGTAGATGTGTATCAGGGGATATGTATTTATTTAACTCTTCATCCCCTTACAGCTAGTTCACATACAAGTTTCCTCTCTGTTCTTCCTATATACAGTGCCTCCTACCTCTGCTCTAGAATGCATATTATTGCCAAGTTAATGCTCTTTCCTTTCCGTTACTTGAGTGCTCAAGGATCTTTATTGGCTCCAATTCAAGTCTGGCACAGGGCCTAGACATGTATGTTTTGATCAAAGCTCAGAGATAATTCTGATGTAGAACATGGTAGTTTAGAATTGCTAAAGTATGTAAAAATATACCTTTTAGAAAAATAAAAGTAACTGTCTAGGTAGTTAAGGATATAGAGTTTAGAACCCAATGAACTTGGGATCAGCTCTATTTCTTTTTTTCTGACCCTTGTGTGACCTTGAGCAAGTTACTTAACCTTTCTGAGTCTCATTTACAAAATGGAAATAACAATTGCTACACAGGGTTATGGTAGAGAGTAACTTAAGTAATGTATGCAAAGTACATGCATGATGTCTTATATATACTAAATGCTCAATAAAGGTTAGCATTCGTGTTGTTGTTAGTTATTCAGTTAGTCATTCAACAATTGTTTATTTTCTGTGTGTCCAATGCTGTGTTAGGGACCATGGAAGATTATAAGAGATACAAATTATGGACCCTGCTCTTGGGGAGATAAGACTAGCCTAGCATTATACAATTAGAGAATAATGAAATTAAATGTCAATGTTATGAAAGATCAAAGTATGGTATTTAGGGGAAGGTTTTAACCAAGCCCCTGGCTATGATTAGCATTGAAATAATCTGAAAAGGACAATATCGATAATGTAAATGCTTTTATAACTTTTATACAGTAACATGTATATTTTTAGATAGAATATATTTTAGTTCATGTAACAGAAAAGGAAGGTGGTTTGTCAGATATTTCTGAGGACAGAATGGGTGTACATACCATCCCTACTTAAAAGTGAAAAACAAGATGTTTCTGATGGTTTTCTCCTTTTGAGCACATCAGTAATGTAATGTCACTTGTTACAGGGTAAAACTCACTGGTAATGGAAGAATATTAGAGAGGTCTCACATGGGTACAGATGCTATCCAAAAGGTTTTAAGGAAATTTATGAATTAGCAAGTTAGGAATAAAAATGTAAAAAAAAGAATCTGACACAGAAAATTTTAGAAAATGAAGGAGTCAACCAATCTGTTTAAAAAGCACTGGCTACCTTCATGATTGTTTAATGATCATTTCATGAGACAGATATACACACATGACAACTTTGTGTTTGTAGTTATCTTTGTTACTGGATTAAAACAACTATCATTTGTTGAATATCTACTCTATGCCAGATGCTGTATAGTAATTTTATATCATGATCCTTACAATGAAACTATGAGTAATTATCACCCCCATTTAACAGATGGGGAAACGCATGTTAATTTGCACAATTAACCCATATTAATACTGCCAAAGTATATAATACAACATTTTGAAATTAAAAAACAAACCAAACCTGAGTTTCCATCAGGGCTCAGTGGTTAGCAAATCCTACTAGGAACTGTGAGGTTGCGGGTTTGATCCCTGGCCATGCTCAATGGATTGAGTATCTGGCATTGCTGTGAGTTGTGGTGTAGGTCACAGATGAGGCTCATATCTGGCATTTCTGTGGCTGTGATGTAGGCTGGCGGCTGCAGCTCTGATTGGATCCTTAGCCTAGGAACCTCCATATGACATAGGTGCAGCCCTAGAAAAGACAAAAAAAAAAAAAAAAAAAAAAAAAAGAAATAAAAACAAGTAGGTTGAAGGTCATGTAATAAGAAAACCACATGACTGCTTTGCTCTAATATCTATGAGTTTGTGTAGGCAGAGTAGATAATGGGCAAAAACATTGATGAGCAATCATCTCCATAACCAAGGCTTAGATCTTTGCCTGAATACCTTTATCATTAAAGCAAAAGTAGTTTTGGGGAACTTGAGGTCTCAGCACTTGGCTTCAGGTTGTATGGTACATTCAATCTAAAGCCTCTTATTAAGAAAACCTCCTTTCCATGAGATGTTGGGTTGGGCAGCAAAAGTAATGATTGTCAAATTCCAGAACAGAGAGCATGCTTTCCTTACCTTCTTTTCAACCCTTCCTTATAGCCCCAAACCCACCATCTATCTTAGAGGAACTCTGTACTGCTCCCATGACACCATTACAGTCCACTGGATCTCAGTTGATGAGTTCAGCATCAGCTCCTATGAGTTTCAGTACACCATATTTACTGGCCAGGCTAACTTCATCAGTATGTCATGGTGTAGTTGGGCCCTGTGGCCAGAAATAAGGAAATGTAAGGAAGCAGTAAGCTGCTCAAGATTGGCTGGGGTGCCATGAGGCAGGTGTTTGTAAGACATGTTAGGTTGTTCAGTCTAGTGTCTGATAGACAGTGCAAGTTCCCCCTCAGGGCATTGCAAAGACCTTACTGATGGGTAACAAGCAAGTTGCATATTTCCTTGCTGGGTAGTCACTGGGGCCACTCCCATTTGTTTATGTAATTCTTAGCTTTTCCTTAGTTAATCCATGTCACTCCACTCTCCTAAATCAGAACACAGCACAAAATTCATTCCTGAGTATCTGAGCCACCATTATTGCTGATTCTATGTGTGTGAACATCTCTCTCCTTGATTCTCTCCCACTTCATTATCATGGTAAAATACATGACATTCAAAGACTACCACTTCCTTCCATATCTATTTGGATCAATGAAAAAGTGACAAGCCTCCTGCCTCTGTCGCTTTTCCCGCTGACCCTTCTCCATGTCCTCCAAGAGTCACACCAAATATAAAAATGCATCAGTGAGCCACCAAATGAAAGACATCTCTAAAGCAGTCATTTAGGTCATGTGTTATGCTTTCATCTTCTGATGAACTGGAGTAAGGCAAGGCAGAGTGGGACCTTAACTCCAACCTCAGGTTCTGCTCAATGTACTGGGGAATATGGAAATGAAAGCAGAATTATAACTGGATTCAAGACTAGAACTGCTTCACGTCCTAAGTTCTACATCTGTGTAATTGCAAATTAGTATTTTTCTCTTTACCTTGCATTTGTGCTTCTGTGTCTGACCTTACAGACCCATATAAGAGGAGTTTTTCCAACAAAACTCTCCTGATTGATAGGTTTCCTTTTCCCATTTTGTGACAGTTTAGGTCCACATAGTGGGGTGGGGAGGTAAGCGAACATTTAGGGTCAAACTCTAAAAAACACTTGCCTCATGCAGCTCCAAACTAAACCATTGGCCCTGGTAGCTGTCTTACTGGGTGTTTCTTCAGGTTGTGAAGTCACAAACTGCTAAGGCCTCCCCAGTATGCTTGTTTGCACTTGTCTCTCCTTCTCTGGAAAGTCTTAAAGCCAGTAACTGCTTCTCTTTCCTGATATGGGGGAGAACAGTTGTCTCCTGGGGTTGAGAATAAGCCCAAGAAGTGAGAAAGATCAAAAGTCTGTCAGAAGTCACCTCTATTTTCAAGACCATATTGTCCTTTGTAAAGACAAACTTAAAGGATAATTCTTAATAGTGATAAGATCATAGCATCTTGTAATTGGAAGGGACCTTAGAATTCATCTAGTCAAATCCTCTTCCTTTCTACCAGACACCTTGTAGGTGCTTGACCTGTTCCTGCTCAAACTGAACTGTAGCTGAGATGTAGCAAAACAGCCCAGTCAGTTGTTGTGCAGCTATAAACAATTGTCAGTACTTCCTCATGATAAGCCTAACCCTTCCTCCTAATGAAGAATACCAACAATGATAACATATATGTATTATGCTTTTCCATTTACAAATACTCCCTTATCTAATTTGGACCTCCTGACTTCTTACTTAGCCCTATGAAATGGATGATATGAATTCTATTTTATATAGAATAAACTGAAGCTCAAGTTACATGAATTGCCCAAAAGTCACAGAGCTACAAAGTGATGGGGTCATGATTTGAACCCACGTCCATCAGACTCCAAGCTTAATGAATTAAATCACAGCTTCCCCTTTATGCCTCGCTAGCAACATGACAATTCTGATAATTTTAGGTAGCTCTAACATCCCTTCAAAATCTTCTCTTTTCCAGGCTAAGCATCCTCATGTGACATGGTTTCAGACCCTTTAACCACTGTGACATACTTTTCTGGGACACACTCCTGTTTGTCAAAGTGCTTTATAAATGTGCTGTTAAAAAAGTGATAGCAGGACTTTGAAAGTGGTCTGACTACCACAGAGGAGAGCTGAATTATTGCTCTGTGCATTACCTGATGTCCCCTTGTTCCATACCTTTTTTTCCAGCAGCAACATCGACTACCGTGTTGACTGAGCATAGAGAAGGCTGAAATCTCCAGGTATTCCACATCTGAATCCTATACAGTTGAGTGTCTAAACTGAAATACAACACTTTGAATTTATTCTCAGTGGCATTTTATCTGGTTAGTTCTGACTCCTCATTCCAGCCTGCCAAAATCCTTTTGTATCTACATTGTGCCTTTCAACATATTTACTCCCCCCGACCCTGGCACCAAGCCTGCCTTCCATATCTTCTTCCTCTGATCATTGATAAGAAAGTGGAGATAGGGACAAGGGCAGAGCCCTGAAGCAAAATTTGGGGTGGTGATTGGCAAAAAAATTGAAACAATTTTACTTGCAACAACATTCATGAAGATTCTAGTCCTATATGCTGGTCTGGCCTGCCACTATTGACTGAACCCTGGTTCTGAGAGCTACATTCCCTTGAGGTTTCCCCACATTTTCTCTTCAAAACCACTTTATGGAAGTATAATTGACATACAAACAACCATCCATCAACAAATGAATGGGAGTTCCCATCGTGGTTTAGTGGTTAATGAACCTGATTTTTATCCATGAGGACAGGAGTTCAGTGGGTTAAGGGTCTGGTGTTGCCATGAGCTGTGGTATAGGTTGCAGACCTGGCTCAGATCCCATGTGTCTATGGCTGTGGGGTAGGCCAGCAGCTACAGCTCCAATTCAACCCCTGGCCTGGGAACCTCCATATACCATGAGTGTGGCCCTAAAAATACAAAAGACAAAAAAAAAAGTGAATGGAGGAGTTCCTGTTGTGGCTCAGTGGGTTAAGTACTCAACATTGTCTCTGTGATGACAATGTTTCTCAGCCTTTCTTTGTCTTTAATACATTAATTTCAATATATTAAAGACATTGATATTTTTAAAGGTGACTTTTATTTATTGCACTGTTCCTTATTTTGGGTTTAATCTAATGTCTCCTCATGATTATATTCAGGTTATGCATTCATGGCTGGAGAATCACATAAGAGATGTGTTCTCTTTAGGGCATCACATTTGGAGACACATGGTATCTACTTGCCCTTCACTGATGATGCTAATTTTGATAGCCTGGTCAAAGGTGTTGCCTAACTTCTTCTCTGCATATTTACTATTTTTCCTTTTGCAACTAATAAACAATCTGTGCAGTGATACTTTAAGACTGTGAAAATATCCTCCCTTCCTCATCAAGTGCATCTCACTCCCACCCTTCTTTTAGCATCAATAATTCTTACCTGGTTCAGCCTTTACTCTGATAATGGCAAAATGATCATTTTCCAACTGAGCATTCCCTCCCACACTTACAAGTTGCTATTCTGCATTCTACTGTAGGCAAAATCTCATCCTCCATCGGCTCATTTTTCTACTCAGTGTGGACTCATGAATTCTCTTCATTCAGTGGTTTATACTTCTTTACTGCCCTTAGTTGTTGTGGTGCTCAGATTGCCCAGATTCACATGGTGGGAGCCCTTTAAGATGACTCCTGGGTCCTTATGTTCTATCATTTTCTTAAGCAGTTCCTTTCTTTCCAGCATAGCAAAATGTTCTAGGCTCATTTTGATCATATCCTGCCCCAGCCTTGAAATCAGCCATTTTCCTGAGAAACCCTGGTACTTTTAATTTTTTTTGTCCATGCTCACGGCATGTGGAAGTTTCTAGACCAGGGGTTGAACCTATGCCACAGCAGCAATGGATCAACAACACCAGATCCTTAACCTGTTGAGCCACAAGAGTACTGCACCTTGGTCCCTTTGAATGGGAGAATGTATTAGAATCCAAGACCTGGATACTAGAAACACACACACAACACCTCACATACATATACATATACACATATAATATACACATACTTCACATATATGTGCATATGTATACACATGCATATACATATTTTAGCAATCATGAGTTCATGTCAATACTTCCACTTCCAGTCCATCCCCACAGGTTCCTACTTGCCATCCTCCATTTCATATTTATATGTTCCTACTTCCACAATGAGAACCCTGGCTCCCAACAATACCAACACAGATGCTCATTTGCTCCATCGCATAGTATATTTGAAATTGTTTCAAAATACAATAGCACTACAAAAACAAGCAATAGTTGGGGATTTGTTTGCAATTCTTCTCTTGCCCCCATCCCTTTGCTGTGGTTTCTTCTGCTTAAAATGCAAGTGGCTTCATTTGTCTCCATTTAGTTTTAGACCCCACTCTTTCCATTCATATTGATTTAAATTTTTTGAATTTGTAAAACAATGGTATGTTTCTGAAAAGGAAAACTATACAAAAAAGATATGCTCAGAGAAGTATCATTCTCTCCTGTATCCTTTTAATTCTCTTCCCCAACCCCAGTCCAATGTAGTTAACCAAATTGATTATTTTCTTGTTTTTCCTTCCTGTTGTTACTACTGTTTCATAAATCAAAGCAAATGTATGTTTTATTTTGCCCCCTTTTTCTTGCAAAAAAGGTAGCATACTACAAATACTCTTTTGTAATTTTATTTTTTAAATTAACCGTATATCTTGGAAATCATCCCATATCAGTTCACAGAGATCATTTTCCTTTTTCATAGGTGTATAGTACTTCATTTTGAAGTTTCTTTTGTCTTTGGGGTTTTTTGGTTTGTTTTGTATTGTTAGAAGTATACCTGGGTGATCATATGTTTCTCTCTTTGTTTTCAAATTTAATATGCAGCTTATGATTAATACTTTGCATTTGCAAATAGGCAACCAAGCTCTCAAACATTGTTCCTGGCTCTTAATCCTTATTGTCTTTCCATGAGAGTCACTAAATATCTCCACCAATTTTTCTTCTTTCTATAGCACATCTGTTTACACTCCATTATGCTTCTTTTTCTAGTTTTAATTTAGATTTTCCTACTTCCCCCCAAGTTAATTATAAAACCTTCCTGATCATATCTCTTTCAAATCATTTATTATTATTTCCATCTTTCAACTCCAGTAAACCTTTTGCTTAAGCTGCATAGAAATGATCAAATTCACCACTCTTTTCTTCCTGCCCTTTCTTTTCTATACTCCGGTAGAATTATGGTTAAAAATTGGTAACCTGACTAAAAACCAGGTAACATAAGAGAGACATCTAGATAATTCACAGACAAGAATGTTGATCCTGCCTTTACTAAAAGTTAGCTGAATACATGTTTTTAATTATGTACACTTTTCTCTAAGTCAATGTTTATAGTCTAAAGAGTTTCAAAAGCAGAAACCTAGATCTCTGATCCCTTTCCCTACTTGAGAGGGAAGAAGGTTCCAGAGAACAATGTGTTCTTGGACCACCCAACCTCAAATGAATATTAGAGTCATAACCAGGAAGGAGTAAAACTGAGTAGTGCCAGGTAAAGAGATGATATTTCATATTGATTATTATATCATCTCCTGGACGTCCCTATGACACCTTGGAGCCCAGCTGGTTTTGGAAATAAGGGTGAGGATGGTGTGGGAGAGTTGAATCATGAGCCTGAAAGCTACACTATCTTGCAGAGACCAAGGAGCACTGTAGCTTGTTTCATGAATTTTGATGTAGTGGATAAAACACTGGACTAGTATTAAAGAGACTAGGGTTCTGCTCACACCATCCTCAGCTGTCTGAGGCCTTGGGAAAAAATCACTTTTCTTCTATACATCTTAGATTCCTTTTGTAAAATGAAGGGAATATAGTGATTAAGTGTCCTTTTGGCTCTGAGATTCCATGTTACAGTGCTCTGCACAGAACCCACCCATTCAAGGTCAAACTCAGATTGCAGAAGACTGGACCTTTGGGGTAAAGATCTAGAGACTCCATAGAAAGGATGATTCTGTGATTTTTGTATAGAAGCTTTTCCTATATTATTTGGCAGTAAATTGAAGTAACCTAACTTTCACTAGTGGTTACTGCCAACTACCAGAAGCAAGGAGCCTGGCATAAACTTAGCTCCAAGGGAGAAAAGAAGAAGAGGAGGTTCATCTCACTATGTCTTCCAGGATTCAAAAGAAAACAAAATGAAATTTACTTTCAGGGGGACTTAGGATGAATTCTCAGTGTGCTTTCTTATCCTCTCACTATTACCTTAACATCCTTGTTTTTGCCCACATTACAGGCCTGTGTAACTCCATGGATAGCTGGATGATTGTGCCCAACATCAAACAGAACCATTACACAGTTCACAGGCTGCAGAGCGGGACATGCTACATTTTCAGTGTTAAAGCCATAAACCAAGCAGGTAGTCAGAAAAGTGAACCTACCTGACTCAAAACAAATAGTACTTTGTGCCAATTCCAAAAGGAGAGTTCAGGAGTTCCTGCTGTGGTGCAGTGGGTAAAGAATCAGCTGCAATGGCTTGGGTCACTCTGGAGGTGTGGGTTCCATCCCTGGCCTGGCACAGTGGGTTAAAGGATCCACTGTGGCCACAGCTGTGGTGTAGTTTGCAACTGTGGTGTGAATTCAATCCCTGGTCTGGGAACTTCCCTGTGCCACTGGAGCAGCCATAAAACAGACAAACAAAAGGGGAGGTCAGGGAGTTCCTGTTGTGGTGCAGTGGAAGCAAATCTGACTAGGAATCATGAGGTTGTGGGTTCAATCCCTCACTCAGTGGGTTACGGATCCAGCATTGCCATGAGCTGTGGTGTAGGTTGCAGGCATGGCTTGGATCTGGTGTTGCTGTGGCTGTGGTGTAGGCAGGCAGCTACAGTTCTAATTAGATCCCTCACTTGGGTACCTCCATATGCCACATATTTGGCCCTATAAAGACAAAAGACAAAACAAAAAAAAAAAAGGAGAGGTCAGTTTTGCCCTCCATGCCAGCAAGTACACTGAGCCTGATGCTGTCCTCCAGGGCAGTGTAAGAGGGCAGAGGTACTCATTAGAGAGAGGAGGTTTACTGTTGGTGTTTGGGCTTTGGGAAAAGGGTTTGCTTGTGCCCCTGGGAGGTTCGAAGGCACAGAGAAGTATATAAAATATTTGGTGGCTTGTAAGACTGTTGGTGAAGAATTTTTCTCTGCACTCCACCTCCATGCTTGGGGGGGACAATGGAATAAAAGTACTGTTTGTGTTAATCTGGTAAAATCCAACTACAGAGGAGCTATAACTGTTCAGAATGTTTTCAGCTGAAAGTGACAGAAAAATCCAACTAATGTAGCTTGACAAATAGTATTTGTTAGCAGATTAAACAAATAGTATTTCTTCCACTCTCTCTCACATAGCAAGAAGTTTGAAGGTAGGCAGTTCAGGGCAGGTGCAGCAGTTGTGTGATGCCATAAAAGACTCAGGTGTCTTCTCCCTTTGTGTGATGGCTCATTGCAACCTGGCCACCATGTGGACACTACCACCTCTAGATGTCATATTTCCTTTCAAGATAGAAAGTTTGGGGCAAAGAGTTCATACATGTGATGGCTATCCCTTTTTATCAGGAAAGCAGGCATTTTCCAAGAAGTTTCCCTCGCCCTATCTGACTTCTGCTTTGGTCTTTTTAGTCACCTCTAGCATCAAGGGAGGCTAGGCCCTTGAGCAGTTAACTTTGCTGGCCTCTATAGTGAAGGTGGGTAAGAGACAAAAAGTAGGGGATGGGTATTATATTATATTCACCAGTGGTAGCTGTCAGATGTGGTTTTTTGTTTGTTTGTTTTGGCCATGCCTATAGCATGTGGGACTTCCCAGGCCAGGGATCAAACCTGCACCACACAAAATGGAATACTACTCAGCCATCAGAAAGAACAAACTAATGTCACTTGCAGCAACATGGATGGAACTAGAGATTCTCACTCTACGTGAAGTAAGTCAGAAAGAGACAGACAAATACTATATGATATCACTTACATCTGGGGTCTAATATATGGCACAAATGAACTCATCTACAGAAAAGAAACAAACTCATGGACATGGAGAACAAACTTGTGGTTGCCAAGGGGGAAGAGAAGGGAGTGGGTGGACTGGGAGTTTGGGGTTAGTAGATGCAAACTATTGCATTTGGAGTGGATAAGCAATGAGATCCTGCTGTATCACACAGGGGACTATATCTCATCACTTGCAATGGAATACTACGGAGGATAATGTGAGAAAAAGAATGTACATATATGTATGACTGGGTCACTTTGCTGTACAGCAGAAGTTGATAGGACATTGTAAATCAACTATAATAAATTAAAAAAAAAAAACCAAAAAACCTGTACCAGAGTTCCCGTCGTGGTGCAGTGGTTAACGAATCTGACTAGGAACCATGAGGCTGCGGGTCCAATCCCTGGCCTTGCTCAGTGGGTTAATGATCCGGTGTTGCCGTGAGTTGTGTTGTAGGTTGCAGACATGGCTTGGATCCTGCATTGCTGTGGCTCTGGTGTAGGCCGGTGGCTACAACTCTGATTAGACCCCTAGCCTGGGAACTCCATATGCCACAGGAGTGGACCTAGAAAAGGCAAAAAGACAAAAAAAAAGTTAAAAAAAAAACACCTGTACCACAGCAGTGATCTGTGACACCAGAGTGTTAACCACTAGGCCAGCAGGGCCACATTCCCCTGACATGTTTGTGTAATACAGCTCTTGCCATACCCAGCTATTGGTTCTTAGTAACTCACTGGTTGTGTTATATGACTATAAGGAATTCTTTGTTGTGAATGATCCTACTGAAATATTTTCTTTTTTTTTCATAAATTTGTTTATTTATTTATTTATTTATTATTTATTTTTTTCCCACTGTACAGCAAGGGGATCAAGTTATCCTTACATGTATACATTTTCCCCCACCCTTTGTTCTGTTGTAACATGAGTATCTAGACATACTTCTCAATGCTACCCAGCAGGATCTCCTTGTAAATCTATTCTAAGTTGTGTCTGATAAGCCCAAGCTCCCGATCCCTCTCACTCTCTCCCTCTCCCATCCGGCAGCCACAAGTCTATTTTCCAAGGATATGATATCACTTATAACTGGAATCTAATATCCAGCACAAATGAACATCTCCACAGAAAAGAAATCATGGGCTTGGAAAATAGACTACTCAAATATTTTCTTTAATTATTGATGATGCAACAGTCATTCTAACAAAGTTACCTAATTATATGTTACTTACCTCCCAGTAGTTAGAGAACAAAAAAATGATCCTGTAGTTGAGTTATTCTCAGGGTTTTTTCTATTCTGCCACCAAGCAGCAGTGATCTCATCTATTCCCTCACTTTGTCTCACCTCAAATCTCCTTCCCATAAAAACTGCTCATCCCAAATGATCCACTGAAATAAAGCAAAGCACAAAATTGATTTGAGAACATGAGACCCTGAGAGCCCCCTTTTAATTTGATAGTCTATGAAGGGGAGGGAAACTTATTTTTATTTTATTGAAAACTGTGGTTTCTGGCCTGCTTTCTTAATATAATCCAAACACCAGTCAACTTTCACTAACTCAGGAATGATCATCATATAGAGGCTCCTCTGGTAGTGATGATTCTGGAAGACAAAGAAGAATTCTTAACTACTTCCTCATGCATCTTTCTTTCTTTCTTTCTTTCTTTCTTTCTTTCTTTCTTTCTTTCTTTCTTTCTTTCTCTCTCTCTTGCTCTCTCTCTTTCTTTCTTTTTTCTTTTTAGTCTTTTTAAGCCACACCTGCAGCATATGGAGTTCCCAGGCTAGGGGTCAAATTGGAACTGTAGCCGCCAGCCTACCCAACATCCACAGCAATGCCAGATATGAACCATGTCCTTGACCTACACCACAGCTCACTGAAATGCTGTATCCTTAACCCATTGAGTGAGACCAGGGATTGAACCCACATCCTCATGGATGCGAGTTGGGTTTGTTATCACTGAGCCATGACTGGAACTCCCCTCATGCATTTATCTTGTTTCTACTTTCTTCAGGCCAACCCTTTAAACTGGATCCCAGAATGACTCACAAGAAGTTGAAGATCTCCAATGATGGATTGCAGATGGAGAAAGATGAAAGCTCTCTGAAGAAAAGCCATACCTCAGAGAGGTTTAGTGGCACAGGGTGCTATGGGGCAGCAGGAAATATATTCATTGACAGTGGCTGCCACTATTGGGAGGTGGTCATGGGTTCCTCCACATGGTGAGTAGATCGCACTTTTCTTTTCTCTCTCCTGTTGTCAGTGTCTTGGGCAATTCAGTTCTATAGCACAAACATAATATCAATAAGTCAGGGTTAAAAGGTATGTGGTGGAAACCACTCCTAGAAAAATTTGACATCTTTTTAAAAGTAAAATCTTGGAAAATATACTGAGCTAGGACTTGAAAATTACAACACTCTAGTTGCTAACTTATTTAAAATCTCTAGTGTTGTCAGTATCACGAATCTAAATGTAAACTACTTAAGGAAGAAACATGTATTCTATTTCTTAGATAAATGGTGTCTAGCACAACTCAGATCACTAATAAATGTTTATTCCTTTCTTTTGTTCACTGTCTCACATGTATGCAATTGGCATTGCCTACATATCAGCTCCCAAGAATTAATGGATTGGCAAGAATGCCTCCTCATGGGTCTTCTCCCAATTCAATAGTAATTTTGTAGTGAGACATAACAATAAGCAAGTGCTGATGGGTGTACACTCACAATTGAAGTGTCTGGGTATCCTTCTGGATTATGACAACAACATGCTATCTTTCTATGACACGGCTAACTCTCTCCATCTTCATACTTCATTCTTCCAGTTTGTCCAACATTCACGATCTGGAACAAATCCCTAATGATCTTGTCTGGCTTGCCTGCCCCAGAGTTTATTAATTACCCTGAGCAGCAGGAATGCAACTGGAGGCCTCAAGAATCCCCTTATGTTTATGGGATGAAAGCTTGCCATTAAGTTTCAAGAGAGCATATAATTCACTGGCTCTCCAGTTCAGCAGTTCTTCCTCTCCTAAACCTCAGTTAATGTCAAATAATATACCAGAGACAAAAATAAAGTTCATTTGAAGCCTCCAAAATAACTGCATATAGATTTAATTTTTGTGCATTGAAGCTTGTATATGAATTCATGTTCAACTTTCTCAGAATAAATTATATTGAGTAGCCTGGGCTCAAGCCATTGGAGAAGAAATTTGAAGAATGCTTCTCTTGTCATTAGAGAATTAAAAATTCCCAATGATTTAGTGTAACTGCTATTGGAAGGAATTAGGGTAGTATGAGGTAAATAATGTATAAAGATGCTCTGAACAAGGGGCTAGCCAGCCAGAAAGTGGGGGTGTGTCAGACTTTTTAGTACTGGCCAATTGAGCCAAGTAGAATTTTGAAGTATCAAATGATCCCATGTTATGTGTAGCTTTTTATGAAAACCTACAATCAAGGATTTATTATAAAGGAAACATGTATGTGTATATATAATACATAAATATATAAAATAAATAACACATATTCATTTTATAATTATATAAATAAAGTTTTTATTTTATAATTATATAATAAAGTTTTTAATTCACTCATTTGAGTGTGAATTTTATTGGCAGGGAAAATAAATTATACCATCCATTACTGTTCCCTAAAGGGAACCTCAAAGTTAGTCAGCATTTCTCCCCTCCTTCCATTCATGCCTTCCTTCCTCCCTCCTGTCACACACTCATGCACATGCAGTAATGACACAGATGGCAGGAAGGGCTCCAGGTTGGATTAGGAGAGATTAGGAGACAAAATTGCACAAGAGATGCTACTGCTGGATAGAAAATTGATTCAGGTAGATTGTTACATGCAGCACAGTTTCATTGATGCTACCTAATGGAGCAGGTTTGTCTGAATTCTTCAAAATTCCATCACAGAATATTTCAAAGTAATACAGTTTTATTACTCTCAAGTACATACAGTTACTAGAATTAGGCTGAAAAAAAGGATTTGCATAATGGAGGTTCTCTAGGAGCCTGCCTTATTTACTTAATCAGTAAGAATGGAGCATTGTAAATGCAACAACTGTTTGCATATAAATATACATATATTTTCAGATAAAACACTTCTGAAGAGCTTAAGAATGCCTGAGAATAGATTGTTTTCTTAAACAGGTCCAATAATCATTCCTCTCTGCGATCTTGTTTACACTATTCATTTGCTTGGTGAACACTTCATGGCAAATGCAGATGTAAATTTCATCACAGGCCTTATTGTTATCATTGAAGGGAATTGAGCTTTATAGTCTATGGTTTTGTCAGTTCCACTGCTGAGATTAGGAATGTCAGTCCCAGAGCTTTTCCCTCTTAGGAGCTCCGTCCGCTTCAAGGAGTCTACTTCTTGGGATGTGTGAAAATACTATTCTTGTACAACATGGTAGTTGTAACAAGCCCCCACATCGGAGCCTTGAAACATTGTCAGAACATCTCCCCCCATTCCTTTCCACCACCTTGGTGGACGTTCATTCATTAATTCATTCAACAAACTTCTAGATGCCAGGTATCACACAGCAGCTGACATGTTGATAATCCATGGTCCCTGCCATCAACTAGTTTACTCTTCTGTAGGAGAGCTACATCTATACATCCCCTAAAGAACAGTTTTGTATTGCTTGTGTGCCTAACATGGGAAGCACGACTGATGTAGATACAGATGGCAGCTTCCAATTTAACTATCTGGTGGTCAAGTCAGATTTTTGGCTTTAAAAACCATATATACTTCACTGCTAATCAGGAAATGAGCAACCTCAGTAAGATTCAGCACTGCTGGGAAGTAGCTTGCTGTGATGGACATCTCATCATAACCTTGGGACTAAAGTCATCTATTTCCTCTGCCACTTACTAGCTGTGTGATCTGGGGCAAGTTTCACTTCACTTCTCTGAGCCCTTGTTTCTTCTTCTGTACCTACCTCACAAGGCTGTTGCAAAGATTCAAAAGGATAGCACACATAAACTGCTTAGCACAGCACCTGGCATTTAGTTTAAGTATGGCATTAGTGTGGCATACTTAACTTGTAAGCATGGCCTTTAGTTAAATATGCAACAAATATTAATCTCTTCTGCTCAGCTCCAGCTCCAATACTGTATAGCAGTGCTTTGAAATGTATGTATTTCATTTCTAAGTTACCCCTAAGTCTCTCCTCCAGGGCCTATCCCCAAGTTCCTGATCTATTTCAGATGATTTTAAGCTCTTCATAAAACCCTTCACTGGCTCCCATAGCATTCAGGAGAAAGTCCCAGTTACTTAGGGTTTGGCTCTTTAAGTCCCTATTTGCTTTCCCAGCTTTATCTTGTAACACTTTCCCCCTCACACTGATGACTCAAATCAAGCTTGACTGCAGAAGTTGTTCTCTGGTCCTGGAATGGAGATACTGTTAATAATTTTGATGCCAGAGTAAACAGTAGGAATTATTCTTAAATTAAGGGAATAGTGTGAAAATGCAAGAAGTGCAGAATCCTCCTCCTCTGCCCAATCCAATTTTCCTTACATTGGTTGGCCTTGAGTCTCCCATGCTCTCCATTTGTGGTGCCTTTTTAGATTTTAGTGCCCCAAGATGAGGTCACAGTTTCCCCACCCTACTTTTGACTCTAGCTTGGACTACATTTCCCCACCTCCGCCCTGCGCTACAGGATTAACTTCTGAAGCCCTAGACTGGCTTATGTTCTCTTTGGAGCATCTGTGGCATACTGAGCATGTCCCCTGCTCAGCAATGATCATTTTCCACAGCAGTGTTTTTCAAAGTGTGGTCCTCAGACCACCTTTTAGAATCATTTTTGGTGTGTGTTGAAACAATTGATTCCTAGGCCTCACCCTTGATCTATTTCATTAGAATGTCTGGGCACATAGGTGGAATTTTACATTTTAACAAGCTCCCCAAGTAATTCTGATGCACACAAAAGTTTAACACATAAGAATCTTCTTCTTCACTAGACTGTGAATACCATGAGAGCAGGGGCTGTGTCTTTTGTTTTTGTTGTTGTATTTTTAACACCTGGCAAAGTGTGTGGAACAGAGTAGTTGCCTGGCTAATGGTAATTGCATGAATGTATGAAGGAATAAATGTAAAATCAAAGTTTCCCTGTTGTACTCTGATATCCATGTTGGTGTTTGTTGTTTCTGGGGCAGAAAAGCTTGGCTACTTCCCCATTTGGGGTGTATTGATATTATTTTGCAAATGTCCCAGGACTCATACTTGTAAGTGAGTATTGTCCTCCTCAAAATCTCTTTGGAAGTTGACTTGGGGAATTGTCTGGAGCATGTGGCCCCTTTCTTTTCAATAACTTTTTGGTCTTTTCAAACTTTGTTCATCACATGTGGATTTAAGTTGTGGTTTTAGCCAAAAATCACTTAGAGCTAAGCCTATTGAATAAAGTAGGAAATTAAACTGGGTTTGGGGTAAGAAATGATGTTTCCAAGCCAAGTAAATGAAAAGTGCTTTCCAAGAAAAACCATGGTGGCACAGTATTCAGTGGGGGTGTGGTGAGTCTCAAATACTCCAGTAAACTTCATAGTTGCATAGAATACTGGCAATACCCGGTACCTTGAAAGAAGTCATTGACCTATCTCTAGCTAAACCCAGTTGACAAAGGGAACAGGACCTGTATTTAACATCTTCAAGGAAGGTGACTACATAAGTTTTAATTGTTGCTGTCCTCAGTTTGTTCTCCTACGATCCTTTCTGCTAGCAGATTATTCTTTCTCTCTGTAATGTATGCTTATTTCCACTTTTTATATCATCTTACTGAAGAAAGCACAAAAAAATCAACAATAAACTTTTTTGAGAATATGTAAGAAATTTAAATGCCACATTGGAGTTCTGGCTACTTGTAAGTAAGAGTAACTGCATCTGTCTATGTTTTTTATCATGTAATTCCATTGTGTAACTTTGGATGCAGCAGATTTTACATTGCAGCAAAATCACATCTGTGTCCTTTTAAGCTAAGACACACTAGGTGACTTTTCTAAGCTTCCATGGTTTATACATTTATATATGACTCCTGGATGGAATGATCCACAGAAGGATTTTTTGATAATTGCAAATATTTGATACCCTTTCTCCTACAGAATGGAGAATGTGAGGCTGACAGATGAGAACCACTCCCACAGTTATTTCAATTCTTGAAGCAAATTGCAGCCTCAGAGTCACTGCACTGTACTTGGCTGTGTATTACAGGTTGGCCAGGTGGACTGCCATCAGGTAAGGTGAAGCTGCCTTTTACAATCTGGTCTGCCAGCTTCAGATATATACTGAGGAGTTCTTGGCTAGAATATTTATTAGGCTATTGTTGGACTCTTTTTTATCAAATATTTTATCCCAGGTTTATTTGTACTGGGAACTCTGGACAGTAGTGTCTCTCCTAGTGACAAAAATCTGAGCATCTGTGGATTACACAGCCTCATCCCTCTAAAACATCCCAGCCCATCCAAAAATGCTATATTATGAATTAAATAAATATATATATGTATTCACGAGTTCTTTATTGACTCTCGCTGGAGTTTAAGTTGGGGGGGGGATTAAAAGGAAGGAGGTCATGAGTTGCTGCAATTGTCTAAATGACTTGGGGGAAATTAATTACTATATAATAGATAGAGATTTGGGCAGGAAAGATCCATAACATCCGAAAATTGTGATCCAATCATGAAGAGTTTGGTTTCAGGAGCAAGATATAGTTAGGAAGACCAAAGAATGAAGGTATAAGGCCCAAGGAAACATAACACATTTGGTTTCAGTGCTGGGAAAAAAGGTGGGCATTAAGGATGAATGAAGAAAATCCCAGTGCTGAAACCTATTAGTTAAAGTCAGGGGAGATCTGGAAGATGTGAGCTTACTTGCTGTTAAACATCTAGCATGTAGGAGGAACATGGGGGGCAGTTAGGAGATTCCCCACCCCCCACTGCCACCCCAGAGCTGAAATTGGACATACTTTAATCAGAGTTACTAAAGGAGGCATGCATTGTGAATGAAGGCCTGAAAAGGGTGGCAGCTAGAGAACTAACTTGAAACTGGTTGTCAGACCAAGGGCCTATAGGCACTATAGCCCAAAGGCAAGAGGATTAAAAGGTAAAAATTTGGAATGTCAGGGGTTAGTTGTCTAACTGGAAAACACCCAAGCAAAAGCTGAATATGAGGCTATTACCCACAGATAAGAGTTTATACATTTGGGGGAATGTGATGTTTAGAAAGGCTGGACCCATGTTAATGTGACAAGCCAGAGCACACATGGGGTTCTTTTTACTCCTCTACCTAGAAATAGGGTTGGTTCTAGAGTCTCAGTGAAGCTGAGCTTGCAGGTGGGGGTGAGGTGGTTTTTACAAAGATTAGGAGTAATGCCGAGAGAACAGACTTGTGGTTGCCAAGGGGGAGGGGAGAGGGAGTGTGATGGACTGGGAATTTGGGGTTAGTAGATGCAAACTATCACATTTAGAATGGATAAGCAATGAAATCCTGCTGTCCAGCACAGGAAACTATATCCAGTCTCTAGGGTAGACCATGATGGAAGATAATAAGAGAAAAAGAATGTGTGTGTGTGTGTGTGTGTGTGTGTGAGAGAGAGAGAGAGAGAGAGAGAGAGATTAGGTCACTATGCTGAGCAGAAATTGGCACCATATTGTAAATCAACTCTGCCTTAATAAAAAAAAATGTGGCAAGAAAGATTAGGAGTAATGGAGGCCAAGTAGGCTGGTGCATGAATTTTAGAAATGTATACAGCATGACAGCAAATGACAATGACTCTCCCTCATTGTGAATCTCTAGAAGTGGAGGATTAGGGAGTCTTGTTGGGCATAAATACACAAATTGCAGTTGTGACTGGTCTGGCTTGGTCATTCATGACATGCTTATTTATGTCCCAAGGACTCTACTTATTTCTATGGAAGCATATTAAAATGAAAAAGTATTCCTAACATTTTTTTAATCTGGTGGGGTACTCAACTGATAATTCTTGCTAAATAGTCTTTGATCTATGAACTAGAGTTACTAGTGGAAGCTGAAAAAGGAGGCCTATACTGGAGACGCAGGTGTGAGAGTGGAATTTCTTACCAAATTTGTACATGGGAGATTCTTAGTAAGTGCTGGTTGAATAGAAATAGAACCTGATGGAGTTCCCGTCATGGCTCAGTGGAAATGAATCTGACTAATATCTATGAGGACACAGGTTCAATCCCTGGCCTCGCTCAGTGGGCTAATGATCTGGTGTTGCCAAGAGCTGTGGTGTAGGTCACAGATGTGACAACTGGATCTGGTGTTGCTGTGGCTGTGCTGTAGGCCGGCCGCTGTAGCTCTGATTTGACCCCTAACCTGGGAACCTCCATATGTCTTGGGTGTGGCCCTAAAAAGACCAAAAAAAAAAAAAAAAAAAGAACCTGATAACCAAAATGACAAATGAAAAATGGACCACCTCATACTTTGTGAGGTTTGTTTTAGGAGAACTCCACACCATCATTCATATAATTTCTCCCAGGCATTTGTCTCCGGTCCAGCATTCCCACAACTGCCTCTTGGTTAATAGGCTATTGTTTTTTATAACCAGTCGTCTTCAAAGGGAACAATTAGAGTTACCTGTATTAGCCAGCAATAAAGTGCTAACTGAAGGGTGTGTGCAAAATTCACATCCCTACCAACCTCTCACTCTACCTCTTCCTTCCTTCTCAAAAAACAAGAAAATGGTAACAAGAACCTTCTAGAGGCAATGTTTTTGTTGTCTGAGCTGGGGATGACTGAGGTGGGTAGTCATCCCAGATTTTTAGCTTTGGAAAGATCAGCCAGTGATGCTCTGGCAAGCCTGTTGGAAACATACTTTGAGACAAGAGGAGTCTTTCAAGTAAAAGAAAATAGATGCCCACTCTACTTTCTGTTAGGCTACCCTTATGCATACAGAATGCAAAGAGGATCTGCTACTCTTCCAGATAGAATGGAAGTCCCAGAAAAAATGGAATTTGGGCTTATTTTCTCTAATGTACAGTGACAGGAAAAAGTCATTATGCTGGGCCTATCTTTTATCCAGCTCAGCTCCCTCAGTGATAAGGGAGGGTGCTGTGAAACACCAGCAATGTGAAATTCAACAGCAAGCAGCCAGTACACAATGAAAGGCAAGTCCAAGGCCTGACTCATTTAGAAGGTAAAGAGACAATGAATTACTTTTAGATTCAGTTTATTATTTACATCTGTGAAAGAAAAAAGTAGTCAAAGTTTCCTGGTCCTTGTGATCCTTGTCTCAAGCAGCAAAAAGGATGACACTGCAGCAAAAGGGATCAGAGAATGGCAATGGTGGTATGAAGACAGCTCTAGACTGCAACTAAGTGAGTTTAGAGTCTGTAGCTCTCTTTGAAGGGGGGATGAGTCAGGAAGACCCTTATCTCATCAGATCTCAGCAGGTGGGGTGCTCCAGTGGTGGTGGAAATTAATCTGACTTGTATCCATGAGGATGTAGGTTTGATCTCTGGCCTCACTCAGTGGGTTAAGTATTTGGTGTTGCTGTGGCTGCGGTGTAGGCTGGTGGCCACAGCTCCAATTCAACCCCTAGCCTGGGAACCTCCATATGCTGCAGGTGTGGCTCTAAAAAGCAAAAAAAAAAAAAAATCTCAGCAGGTGGGAGGCAATGAAAAACTGCTTCTTTACAGTCTCCCAAGGGAGAAGAGAGAGAAAGAGGTGAGCGGGAGATGGCCTTGAAACAGCTTCTTGGAAACCGCCCATCTTCTTGTGCTCTGGGAGGATCACAGGTGTTTTGCCAAGACTCAGATGAGCTGTGGTTCAAGCCTTTGTCTGTGGAATTTATGTGGATAGCATAAAGTTTCCACAGTACCACAGTGGTGCTGTTGTACAGCAGCCGATGGCCCAGGTACCTTCCATGGAGAGGAACAAAAGGAAGTGAAGTTAGAGTCTGTTGAGGAACTTCCTGTCCCTCCTTCTGCTGACCTTCTATTGGTGTCCTTTCATTCAGTCCCTCCAGGTTCTGGGGAGGGATGGGCCAGGGATTAAAGGGATAATGGCACACACTACAAATTCAGGCCCTGCAAGATTCAGTACCAATGCCAGTGAATCCCAAAAGCCCAAATCCTTTGCTATCTATCACTGGTTCTTAGTTTTTCAACTATGAAGGGAAATGCATGAGTAATTTCTGAGGCCCCTTCTAGCTCTAAAAGTATTAATTTCCATAAGCACAAGTTTAGTGAATGTGGTGGTAGGAGCCTAATCTGCATACCTACTCCAAGAATGTTGTGACATGAGGGCAGATCATCAGGAACTTTATAACTAAAACAGAGAAATGTCTCTTGGCAATTTCCATCAGATTCCCTTTGGAGACAACTGTACTCCTCCATACACACTTAGTTTCATTCAGGGCTCCCCTGCCAATCTCCCCCACTTACATTTGCCACTTACTTTTTAGCTTTCCACTTTAGCTCTCTCCTTCCTTCTTTACTAAGATGCAAATACTGCTCTAGCTAGACACGGATCAGTTTTAAATTTTAGGTCAGCTGTCTGATGTCTTCCATATGGCCATGTGGGAAACTGACAAAGACATTCCATTTTCCAAGGGCAGAGCAGATCACTTGATATAGCAACCAATAAGGGTCCAATGTGCCACCTTTCCCAATCAAAGCTCTTCTTCCTAAAACTTCCACTAATGCACCCCTTATGCGGCAGAGGAGAGGGTCTTGGGATTGCCACTAGTCCAAGTTTTCATTCGATCACTCACTTATTCGTTCAATCACTCGTTTATTCATTCATTCACCAAATAATTTATTGATAACTTCCTTGCATCAGGAGCTGGAATTCAGAGATGAATAAAATGCAGTCTCTGCCCTCATAAGATGCACAACCTAGAGGCGAGACAGACCACCAATAAATGGACACTTACGTAATAACAGAAGCTATCACCGAATGTTTGCCTACAGTTGTCCCTGATACTATTCTAAACACTTCAGATGTAGTAACTAATTTAATTTTCCCAGCAATGCTAGGAGGTAAAGACCAGTACTGGCTCCAAAGGACATGAATAGTTAATCCCTATGCCCTTGCCCAGACCAGCAGGTTCCCTGGTGGTGCCTGGAAGCCTCTAGCAAGGGTTTGGGCTCTGGATGCCTTTGGCGTGGGCTAAAGGAGTTGTCAGGGCCAGCATCCAGGAAAAATACCCAGCCTAGTGGCTCCTGGAATCCAGGGATGACCCGGCAGGATACCCAAGACCTGGCTAGACACCTTCAAAACCGCCCCCGCCCCAGTTTACCCATCATCTTTTTTCCTCCCCTTTCCCTCCAGCTCCCAATACTCCCCCTTTCCAGGCCAGCCCCTTCCCCTGAGCTGCCTCCTCTTTGAGTCATTTCCCCTTTTCAGCCCCCAAAACATTGGCTCTCTCTTACCTCTGGCAGAAAGGAGAGGAAGGGCAAATGGGCTTTGGGTACCAGGTGAGCGCTTTCCCCAGTGAGCACAAGAACCGCCAATCACCGCACTTCCCCCACCCGGCACCCCACTCCATTAGGAGCGGCAGGAGATCCAGGGAGTTTCCCTCCAACTTCCCTGTCGTCGGAAGGCCCCGGTGGTCAAGCCTGGGAGGTGCTGCATGCACACCGCCTGGTGTCTCCTGGGATGTAAAGAGGGAAGTGATGGCCCAGTCTGGATGGGGTGAGATCAGCGCGCCCCCGGGGGAGGACCCCGCTGCAAAAGCAGCTAGGGAGCCTGGCAGGGCAGCAGAGCAGAGGGGAACGGGGCACGCCCAGGAAAGGGGAGAGGGGCGGGGCTCCCGAGGTTGTGCTCAAACCCGGCCCACGCCCCAAGTGTGCACACAGGATGGGGGGAACGCATGATTGAGCACAGGGGCGCGGGGGGTGGGGGGTATGGGAAGACCCGCACGCGTGCAGAGAGGGTCCAGGCAGGGGACGTGTGTAGGCAGTGCGTGCGTGTAGACCTATGTGGTGGAGAGGAGAGAGCGGAAGGGAATGCTGAGGAACGCCCAGGCTAGGGGCAGACACTGGGAGAGTGGGGGACTGAGGTAAGGTAAGCACCATAGCTGGACTCCCCAAGCCACTGAAGAGGCCAGGGATTGAGCCCAGGAAAGGGGAGAGGGGCGGGGCTCTGGAGGATTATCCTGTGTGCAGGGGCTTCTGAGCTGCAGGCACACAGCACTGGGGCGGGGGGGGGGGGGGACCCGCGGGGGCGGGGAGGGGCGAGGGAGGCAGGGATCAGCTTGCATGCCCCGCGTGCATTGGGGTTGCATGCTTGGAGGCGTGCTTGGAGGCGCAGGGAGAGCCGAAGGGAATGCTGGGGGACACCGCAAGCCTGTGGGACTGAGGTAAGGATGTCAGCAGAGCTCCAGCTAACAGCTTCAGGTTAATTTATTATTTGAGATGGGGGAGAGGGTTTCTCTGTTGGAAAATCTAAGGGAAGCTATTGACCTCCTCAAAACAAAACAAAACACAACAGAAAGCAAAACACCTGGTGGTTCCTGGGCCCCTGGATGGCCATCTGTAGACCCCCGGCAAGAGCTGAAAGAGCAGAGCAAAGCCAAATGGATGACTTTAGTATTCGCTCCTGGGTTTGGGGACTCTGCGACAGGGGGACAGAACAGGTGACTGCACTTTTGCCTCCTCTCTCTGTGGGCCCCTTCTGGGCTTGGGGTGGCTTGGAGGCCGGGTCATCTGCCTTCTGGGACTTGGCGCCTTCAGAGAGGGGGCGAATTCTACCAAGGGGTTGTTCTCCAGGGTAGGGCGGTACGGGGGCCCATGGCCTCAGCCAGCCAGCCTGCAGTGATGGGGAAGGGGCCTCACCACCAGGCCCCATGAGCCTCCCGCTGGTCAGCGCAGATCTGGGCACTGGCCTCAGACATGCTGGTCAGTGCTGCTCTGGCTAAAGTCGAAGCATGGGGCTTAGAGGTGCACTCAGGTCTAATCCCCCCCACCCCTGTCCTAGGGTCTCCACAGCCTGGAGGGGAGGCGGTGTGACCCTTACCCCCGGTTGGGTGACTAGGAGATCAGTGGATTGGGTTCTGATCCCCACTTTGCCATTAACTAACTGGGATGTGAAGCAATTTCCCTGAGCTTCCTGTGCCTGACTTTCCTCATTTATAAAATGGGAGAATAGCTCACAGCATAGTTGGAAGTGTGACTGAGACGAATAGGTTCCTGGCACGTGGAAGCATTTAGTACATGGCAGCGTGCCTGGATGTACCAATATATATTATTTCCTGATAAAGTACAAATTGTATGAAGAAAGACTGTATTAAACTGCTGATTTCTTTTTGGCCTCTTCTAGGCACACCTAGTTTTGCCATCTTCAGCCAAAGCCCACCAGGTCCATCTTGTGAAGTCACATGCCTGAAGTAAGTGGCCCTTTAGTTTTAAGTTTCTTAGTGATGTTCTGAGAGACAGGGCTTAGTTCACCATTAGTCCCAGCTGTATTGCTGCCCGGGTCTCCAAGTCTTCACACTTGCCTGCTTCCCTCCTGTTTCATTCTCCCTTACTTCCTCTGAGTGACAGAGTTACTGACTGGTTCAGAGCACACGGCCTTGATGTTGGACAACCCACGTTCTGATCCCAACCCCACTCTGCTCTACCACTTTTGGTGTGATCTTGGGCAAGTTATCTCACCTCTTTTAGAAATCCTTTCCCTTGAAGTCCTGTCATGGCTCACTGGAAAGGAATCTGACTAGTATCCATGAGGTTCAATCTCTGGGCTCACTCAGGGGGTTTATGATCTGACGCTGTCTGACCCTCCCTCTAGGGCCAAGTTTGGTTATGGCCAGCACCAGATTGGTGCAGAGAATTAATAGGGAATGTGTTCTCTTCTGTTTTGACGGTATCTTGTCTTACCTTTTAAGTCTTTACTGCCTTTTGAGTTTCTTTTTGTCCCTGGTGTGAGGGTGTGTTCCAGTTGCATTGATTACATGCATCTGTCTGGTTTTCCCAGCACCACTTAATGAAAAGACGGTCTGTTTCCCATTTTAGATTCCTGCTTCATTGATTGAAGATTAAGCGGGCAAAGGCAACTGGGTTATTCTGGTTTCCTCTGTTCTGTTCCTTTTGTCTGTGTGGCGCGTTTTGGTACCAGCACCACCCTGTCTTCATTACTTGAGCTTTGTAATATTGCCTGAAGTCTGGGAGAGTTGTGCCACCTGCTTCTTTTGTTTTGTTTTGATCCTCGGGATTCCTAGGCAATTCTGGGTCTTTTATGGGTCCACATACATTTTTGGATTGTTCATTACAGTTCTATGAAGAATGTCATCGATCATTTGATAGAGATTACACTGAGTCTGTAGATGCTTTGGGTAGGACATTTATGTA